>NW_022985511.1:0-10926 GCF_010093505.1 Neohortaea acidophila
CGGGCGGGCGCCCAAAACCAAAGTCGTTTAGAACGCCCCAAAACACCCAGAACCCCCCATTGCCCGAAGGGCGCCCGGGGGTCCGGTCGGTGGGCGGGCGGGCGGGCGCCCAAGATCAAAGTCGTGCGGAATGCCTCGAAACGTCGAGAATTGGACCTTTGCACCAGGCGCCTCGGACCAAAGCGGTCGGTGCGGAGGTCCAGTTCCCCCCCCCCTCGAAGCCCCTTCTGTTCGGGCGCCCCCCTCGTGGCACTTCGCCGGGGACGGACGCCGGGCGGGCGGGCGCCCAAAACCAAAGTTGCTCAGAACGGCCCAGAACGTCGAGAAAGGGACGGTGCCGAAGGGGCGCCCCGGGCGCCCGCCCGCCAGGGCGCCCGAAACCAGAGTGGTGTGGAATGGCGCAGAACGTCGAGAAACCCCATCTCCCCGGGGTGCCGGCCCCGAGGCCGAAATACCAAAGTCGTCCCGAACGCTCCTCCACGCCCGGATCCGGGGGCCGCCGGCGACGACGAGTATGACTATAAGTCTATGTAGTGTAACCTACTGAATACTATCATTCCCCGGCGAACTCACATTGGAAGTCAAGTGAGCTGTCGGCTTTACCTTCGAGGTGTTAAGGCAGACATTGATCGTGTTGATTCTGTTTTGGGGGTTCTAGCAGCTTGTGCTTTGAGTGCTGACTGTTACCGATGGAAGTTCTAAGCATTCCGGATCAACTCGGCCGTCGGATCGCGCCCAACACGACCGTCTCTGGTACCCGTTAGACGACGACGACAACATACTTGCTTGTGAACTGCTCGTAAGACATTTCACCATTCTATCCACGCGCCCTAGGTTGCAATGAACAACTCCACTTCAGAAGATCGCGTCGGATTTGACTCTGACATCGGCATTCGGCTTCCGGCCACATCTGCACGCCATTACTATGCCATTACTCACAGACGAGGAGGAAGTCGAGCGTGCAGAAGCCTCGCAATGTTGCGTTAGTGGGGAGCACCATGTGTCGATATTGACAGACGACATGCTCCTCTCTTCGAGCTCGACGATCGCCCGTTCGCATCCAGACGCAACAGCCTCCCACGGCACGGGCGATGGAGCAGACGGTGGGAGCCATGTCGCGTCGTCGACTCATCGCTGCATCCCGCTGGTCTCTTCGTGGTTTCTCGTCGTTCCTCCATTCATTGTGTCGCCCCGCGATGCCTTCTCTGTCCGGTGAATGAAGAAGATGAACGAACGGTAATGGCGAAGCCTTGGAATTGTTTCTATGTACGTGGTCATCGAGATGCACCAGCGCCGTGCTGCGATACGTGAGCCGTTCACAGCCGTAACTCATATCCGCCAGTAACCTGCGCCAGGAATTTCCATGCCCTCGTATCGATGAACTTCCCACCCGATCATTGATCCAGGAACTCCCATACAGCCAAGCCCTTCCCACCCAACCCATTTCCAGCGCCGTGGATACGAACGCTTCATGTTCTTTTGACAGACGTTTGCCTCATTCCATGGTCATCCCGCGTCGCGCATGTCGTCTCACATACTATATATCGCCAGGGTATCTTCCTCCCGGCGTGAAGCCCGTTCCCATGTTGCTTGCGGCCGTGGCGGCACGGCTGCCCGCCCTCTGTCTTCCCACGCCTACGCCTGGAATGCTGAAGTCGGGATTTGCGCCGAGGATCACGTCCTGCTGTCTTCGTTGTGGGGGGCCAGCAGGTTCCATCTGTCCAGAGCTGGGACGCCAATTGGGGTTGACCGGCCGCTCGGAGATGGAGGTGAAGTGGGACGTTTCGGATGCGCGCTCACTGCCCGCTTGGCCATCTTCCTGGTCCAGGTCGCCGGCGCTGCCAGCATCGTTGGGGCCGATGCCACCACCGCTCAGGTACTTGGGATGCAGATAGCCGGTGTCGTGCTGCGGATGTTGTGCCTGCATACGACTTGTGCCGGAGGTGGGGAAGCCATAGCCGCCAGGCGTTTGCATGCCGCCGGTCGCGGGGGTCATGGGGAAGCCGCCCGGGACGTTCTGATTGACGAACGCACCTGGTGTAGTCGCTGCATTGACACGCCCACCAGGAGTCAGCGCGGAAGGCAGTGCAGAGTCGCGAGCGAAACCGTCATCCGAAGGCTCTTCGACGGCAAAGCGAGGGTCAACGTCTTCGTAATAGGGTTCAGAGCCACTTCGTGCGTGCCTGGGCGAGCTTCGTCCCACGGCGGGCGAGCCTTGAATGGGCGCAAGCGGCATCGTGCGGGAAGGCGATCCAGCCCGTGGAACTTCGGATGCAGCGCCCCACTGCTGTCGGGGAGGTACGTAGGAGCTAGCAAAAATCGTCAGCCATTGATCGGTTCGGCCCTCACTCTGTGTGCACACTTACTGCTCGGAGTACTCGCTCGTCGGGCTGCGCGCATCAAGCTGTCGGCTCTGGTCCAGGTCTTGCCCCTGCTGCAAACTGACCATGCCAGTGACATCCGCATCGTTCTCCCGCAGTCCGTATGGCTGCTGCATATTGCCTTCCGCAGCCCCATTGACCGGCATGCTGCCCGTACGCTCATCCATTTCAATGGCCTGGCCAATCGGTAGGTCTGGTCCCGCCACATACGGGTCGTACGGTGGCTGCTGTCCGTCTTGGGAATGTGATCGCATCGCCATTGCACCCGCGCCCATTGCAGTAGCCGCGGCTGCTCCACCGGCGACTGCGTAGTAAGGGTGATCGCCGGTGCTGTAGTTGGGGGGCGGTGGCCCTCGTGGCGGGCCTCGCATTCCTGGACCACCCCTTCCTCTCCAGCCGGGCGGCGGTGGCCCGCCTCGGAAGCCGCCACGAGGCCCGTAGCCTCGGGGTGGGGGTCCGTATCCTCCTCTGCCAGGCGGTGGGCCACCATAGTAGCCCCGAGGTGGGCCTCGCCCTCTCCCTCGGGAGCCATACGACGCATTCGATCCCATAGACTCTTGAGATCCTCGTCGTCTCATTCCCGGAGGCGGCAACGCGCCAGGCGGAAGCGGATTGCCGTATTGATCTCTGGTTGGTCGCCGCGGCCGGCCCTGGCTGTCCATGCTAGGCCGCGGCATAGGCGGCGCTTGTCCGGGACCGTATGGGGTGCGCCTTCCAGATATCCCCGATCTGATGCTCGGGTCTCCGTTTGGGTTGAGTGGCGTCCGATCATCTCCGTTCTCGCCTTCCCTTGACGAAGTCTGCGTCATCTCGTATGCCGCGAAGTGGGAACTGTCCTTGTCGAAAGCACCGTTCGCCCCCGCGAGCATTGGAGGCGGGCTGTCGGCTCTGGGGAGCTGCGAGGCCTGGCGTTGCTCCAGCATGGCCGCGTCGGCCATCATGCGGGTCTGCGCCAAGTTGTTGTAGTAATTCTCCCCGCTCATTTCCGCATTTTCCTCGATCCTCTTCTGCCTGGCTTTCCGGGAGACGAGGGTGCGGCGCATGGCGCACGTGAGGACGCTGCTGGCAACGATGAGGATGACAGCGGCGAGCACGATCCAGCCGCCCCACTGCATGTGCGGGACGAAGAGCAGGATGTCGACGAGGAAGGCGAGCAGGGTGACGATCATGGTGGGGATGGTGAGGATCAGCAGGCCGAGCAAGAAGCGCGGGGAGCTGGAGGGAGAGTGGAAGTGCGCGGCGATGGACAATCCGAAGCAGATGAGGATGAGAAAGGCGGCGACGGGGTGCACGACGAGGATGCCGGAGAGGGGATGGCGGATGTCGGGGGAGAGGGAGAAGTTGCTGGCATCGTCGAGGACGGGAACTACGGCGGGTGCGAGGTCAGTACGCATGGTCGCGGCAAGGGGGAGGGCGCGGGGCGAGGCATGTACGCGATCCATATCCTATGGAGATCTTGGAACACACGTTGGTCTTGGTGTCGCACAGGCCGAACACCCCAAAATTGTAGCCATCGAAGCTGGCGAGTGGAATGGCATGGATGATGGGCGTCGACAGGGTGCTCAGCAAGAGGATGACGAAGGCGACGAAGAAGACGACGGCCAGCGGGGTCGCCGGACGGAGCATCGTGTGGATGGAGGCGTGGTGACGCCGGGCTCAAACGAGGGAATGGAGTGGGTGGTGGGCGGCGGCGTGCCGAGGGCGCGGTGCCGTGGGGTGAGAGACGGAGGGCGAGGAGGGGAAAGCGCGGAGGCGTGCGCAACGCATCAAAGATCTGTCCGCGGCGGCGGTGTGTGAGGGAGGATTGGAGATCGCAGAAGAATGGCCGGCCAAGAGTTTCTGGGCCGCGGTGATGGTGCAGGAGTGGTGCGCAAGAAAAAGGCCGGTCCCAGCCTCTCCTGTGCGGCGGGCGGAAGCGCGGCGCGGGCGATGGGTGGGAAGAATGGAGGGCGCGGGCGTGACAGATGTCGAGCCCCAAACGAGCCGGGCGGTGGGAGGAGGAACGATGGACGACGGCGGGAGGAGGAGGGCGAAGGATGTGCGTGCGTCGGTCGTGGGGGCCCGGCAGGGGAAGGCGCGCAGCATGGAGGGAGAGGGGGAAGCGGCGCAGAAAGTTCGATGGGCAGGCGCGACCCCCGTTCCGGGCTAGGCGTGTGGCTGGACGCTGTGGCGTCGCCCTGTTCCACGCGGCAACGGCCAACGGCGTGGGCCTCTGACTTTGCGCTATGCCAGCAATTGCTCCGCCCCAATTTCCCACTCTTCTTCCCCTGCTCATCCATCTCCTTCTTGGACTGGTGACGCCCGTGTGCAGGTGCCCGGGGTTTGAGGCACTCGTACGGTCCCCTCACGACGCCCTCCAACAACGCCAGGGAGAAGATGGAATCCACGAGCAGGCGTCAAGTCTTTCAAGCCTGCACCTTTCACAGCGTTGCCATCGTGAATATCCACATCCCACACAATGATCGAGTCGAAGGAGCGTGCAATGACTCGCAACTCAGCCCGGTTCCCTTTTCTGCTCACGGCAACGATGTCGGATGGCTCTAATCTGGAGCGTTTCTAGAGCCTGGACCTGGACCTGTGGTGGCTGCTCGACCTTCTCTTTGCAGAATTGCTTGTAGCATTTGTAGTTGGGCATTGATCGTAATACGGATCCATCTACTTCGGGCGCCTCGCCGGATTGATGGAAAAACCGGAGCCATGGTGCTTCCGTGGTCCATTCGCATTCAGGAAGGGCGGCGAGGCGTGTCTCGACACATGGAACGGTCGTGGTCAACCATTGTGCAGACGTGGATGAGGAATGGCGGCAAGGCTGAGCGTGGGCGCGTGCGCGGCTTGCACGTGCTTGCGAGACCTGCCGGATTTAGTCGTGGTCTTGCCGGACTGCACCTGCCGCTTGGCAGGGCTCGGCTGATCTCCATCTTATCGATCAATCGCTTCACCGCATCCCCCTCCCCGGAGCAGCACGCGGGCGCGACACACCCCAGAGTATCTCGCGCCATTCTGTTGCCGACTGCATCTGGAATCTCCACTCCAACATCGCCGGCCTCTGGTGTCCCCACGCTCGAAGCAATGACGTGCTCGAGCTCGCATCAAGCTTGTTAGCGAGGCCCGCGGCCAGACCTGCATGGCAGATAGCCACGCGGATATCAGTCCTCCCCTCCCATCGAGCCAGGCCGGGGAAGCGGTGAGTCCGCTGCTGGAGACGCAGGGCATCTTCCTGCCCGAGTATCCATCACACCTGCGCCCTCCAGCAATGCCCGCCTCGTCATCCGCGGGGAGCGAGAGTGGCAATGGCAAAGGAACGGGCGAGATCAATCGACGCGATGGCTACCACTACCAGCCAGTCAACCAGCATGCCGTGCCTGTGCCGCCGCCATCGCAGACGCCCCAGCCCCGGCAGACCGACCTCGCAGAGACGACGTCGTTAATCTTGCCGTCCACCCTGCCCTCGTCGACATTGGATGTTGAGTTCGGTGCCGGCAGTTCGAGTAAGCGCCCCATGGAGGATTTCCGATACGGCAGCTTCTCCAGTCAGGTGTCGGCCTTCTCCAAACCCGATCGCGCAAAGCGGCCCCAGTGGATGCCGGACATCACCCTCAGCAGTCGCGATCGTTTCCGGTACTGGGCGTATTACATTCCCTTCCTCACATGGTTTCCCCAATATCAACTGAGTTGGTTCCGCGGGGACGCCCTGGCCGCCATCACCGTCGCCTCTCTCTACATCCCCATGTGCTTCTCCTTTGCCATCCTGGGCAAGGTGGAGCCTGTCAACGGCCTCTACGCGTTCATCGTCCACCCGTTCATCTACTCGCTCCTAGGCTCCAGCCCGCAGATGATCGTCGGTCCCGAGGCCACGGGTAGTCTCATGGTCGGCGCCATCATTCATCAGGTGCAGACCACCGCCTCGGGAGATCAGCCTGGCTTCGTCGGGGAGAATGCGCACATTTCCGGCGTGGCCACGGCGATCGCCGGCGCCATGCTCCTCAGCGCCGGGCTGGCGAGAATTGGCTTCGTCGACAGCGTGCTCAATCGCCCTTTCATGCAAGGGTTCATCGCGGGCGTCGGCTTCGTGCTGGTCGTCGAACAAGCCATTCCCGAGCTGGCACTGTCGCAGTTGGTGGAGGAGGCTGGCATCGCCCACTCCAGTTCCATCGTCAAACTGTGGTTTCTGTTGACTCATCTCAACAAAGCCCATTTCCTGACCGCATTGATCTCAATTTGCAGTCTAGGCTTCATCTTAGCCACCCGGTGAGTTCGTTGTTCCCTCTGCGTACGCACACCACTCGCTCATTCTATCAGCTTTGTGCAAAAATCGCTCCGAGCAGAATATCCGTCCGTGTCTCTCTTCCCCGATCGCCTTCTCGTCATCATTGTCACTACCACTCTCACCGCCAAACTGGCCCTGCAGGATCGTGGCTTGGACATACTCGGGTCGCTTGGATCCTCGACATCATCCATCCCGACCTTACGATGGCCACTGCAAAGTATGGATGAAATCGAAATGGTGTTTAGCACGTCATTTCTCATCGCTCTCCTGGGATTCTTCGAGTCGTCCGTGACCGCGAAAAGCTTGCGTCCGCCGAAAGATGCTCTCCAGGCCACGTCCCTCAGCGCCAATCGCGAGCTCATCGCCCTCGGCGCCGCGAACATGGTCGGCGGCGGCTTCTGCACTTTGCCGGCCTTTGGTGGCTTCGGGAGGAGCAAGCTCAACGCCCAGACGGGCGGCACGACGCCGATGAGCAGCATGCTGCTCAGTCTGATCAGCCTGTTGTGCGTCTTCTTCGTATTACCCTACCTCTACTACGTTCCCAGGGCGGTTCTGTCAGCCATGGCATCGGCGGTCGGCATTTCCATGATGGAAGAGTGCCCGCACGAGATTCGCTTCTTCCTCAAAGTTCGAGGCTGGGGCGAGCTCTTCCTGATGGCCGCAGTCTTCCTCGCCACGGCCCTCTACTCCATGTCTCTCGGCATCACAGTGGGCATCCTCATCACCCTGTACAACCTCGTCAAGCACTCCACGCGCTCTCGGATTCGCGTCTTAGGGCGAGTCCCCGGCACGAAACACGCATTCGAAGACGCGGATCTCGCCCCCGACGGAGATCGATTCGACCACACCTTGATCGTGCGGATCCCAGAGCCGTTGACTTTCGCCAACGTCGGCGACCTGCGAACGCGCTTGGGACGTTTCGGCCGCTACGGCACGCACGCTGTGCATCCATCCTTGCCGCGGATCCGCATTGAAGATCGGTGCTTGATTTTCGACGTCCAAGGCTTGACGGAGATTGACGCGTGCGGCATTCAGATCATGACGGAGATTGTGCAGGAGCACACGGCGAATGGAACGCAGGTGATGTTTTGCCGGCTGCGGCCCGGCGATGTCATGGAGAACTTTAGAATCAGCGGCATCATCGACATCTGCGGCGGACCAAAGTACTTCGTCGATAGCGTGGACGATGCGCTGAGGATCGCTGGGATGGAGAAATGATCACGTGTTGGAGTGCAACCCGGCGTCATCGGAATTACGATAGTGAAACGTATGAACGGCGCAAGAGCGAGCCGCCGCGCATCGATGTATGAGACCTGTCTGCAGCATCTGCTCCTCTATCAGGGCCGTCGGCGATTAGAATCGCCGCTTCTGCGACCAGGTCAGAGGAAGGAAAGGTCCCAGGCCGAGGTGGAACGGAATCAGACACGGCGACATGTTGTTGCCTCGGCGCAGACACGTGGATTGCGTTGTTAATACTCGTTGCTGGTGCTGTGAAGAAGCGGCAGTCGGCGATTCGTCGCCCGCCTCCTGCTCGAAGCTATGCCTTCCGTCGTATTCGTGGGATTCGAGGCGGGCCTTGCAATAACATGATTGGCCGTAGAACGTGCGCAACGTTACCTCCATCTGCCGTCTCCGCTTAACTCCGAGCGTATACGAGCGCGGGTGTCAGGCGTCATAACGGCTTCATGATATAAAGAAGGCGCCTCACCAGAATGACAGAATCTCAATCACACTCCAGTTCCCTCTTCAGACTTCACGCTTTCCACTCAAAATGGCTGTTAAATATATCGAAAAGGTTACGATCGTTGGGGTGAGTCTACCCACGCATCACCCGCCTTCACTGCTGATAACATCATCCGCCAGGCTGGAGGACGAATCGGCAGGGCGTTCGCGGAGAACCTTGTCAAAACCGGGCGACACACGGTGACGGCGCTGAGCCGCAAAGGCAGCAACAGCACGCCGATTGACGGCGTCAAGGTCGTGCCCGTCGACTACGATGACGAGGAGTCTCTGATCTCCGCCCTGCGCGGCCAACAATTCCTCATCATCACGCTGTCGGTGCGGGCGAAGAAGGAAGTGCATACCCAAATTGTCACGGCCGCGAGTAAAGCCGGCGTGCCGTACATCATGCCCAACATTTTCGGAGGCGACGCTGCCAACGCCAACGTCCTCAATGACCCCGTCATCGGCACCTTGTACCAGGAGCGCATCGGCGAGGTCGAGAAATCCGGCAGCGCGTATGTCGTGCTGGTCTGCGGGCAGTGGTACGAGTGGTCTCTCGCGCTGCCGAAGCCGTGGTTTGGATTCGACATCCGTCAGCGGGAGGTCACATTCTACGACGACGGCAAGACGCGGGTGAACGTCAGCACGTGGGATCAGTGCGGCCGCGCAGTCGCTGCGCTGCTGAGCCTGCCGGAGAATGGGGCATCTCCTTGCGTGGCGGATTGGAAGAATCGGCAGCTCTACGTCTCCAGCTTCAAGGTCAGCCAGCGGGATATGCTCGACAGCCTGAATCGCGTGCTGGGGACGACGGATGGGGATTGGAAGATCGACTACGAAGCGACGGACAAGCGGTATCAGCGCGGTCTCGCGGCGATGAAGGCAGGGGATCGGTCTGGCTTTGCGACGGCATTGTACGCCAAAGCTTTCTTCCCCAACGGAGATGGGGATCTCGAGGGAAAGGGAGTGCTGGACAACAAGACCCTCGGTTTGCCGCAGGAGGATCTGGATGAGATCACAAGGAGGACGGTGCAGATGGTGAAAGAGGGGTTCGTGGAGAAGACGTTTGCCGAGCTTTCGGGATGAGGCTCGAAGAGAGGATGCCGTGTTTGGTGCATATAACGTAGAAGCATGGGTTCTATGTGATTGATATACATCTTACTAGGCCGCAGGCGGCGGCATCACTTGCTGCTCGCACCGTCCGAACTAGACTTGCTTTCCATTCCATCCGGACGAAACTTGCTTTTCACACCGTCCGAACTAGACTTGCTTTTCACACCCTCCGGACGAGACTTGCTGCTCGCACCGTCCGAACTAGACTTGCTTTCCATTCCATCCGGACGAAACTTGCTTTTCACACCGTCCGAACTAGACTTGCTTTTCACACCCTCCGGACGAGACTTGCTGCTCGCACCGTCCGAACTAGACTTGCTTTTCACACCGTCCGAACTAGACTTGCTTTTCACACCGTCCGGGCGAGGCTTGCTTTTCGAGCCTCGCGAACGAGACTTGCCTTTCGCACTGAATGCATGAGACACCTTGCGAGTCTTAAGTGGCCGAGCCCTTGTTCCCTTGAGTGTAAGAATGCGCAATGGTTCCGGCTCTGGCCCATGGTACCCCAGCTCAACCTCACCCAATGTGTCGACCACTCTCCGTCTCCCGTCGTTTGAGTAGTCTACCTTGAGCTGGTCAGGGGGCTGCCAACCTTGCTGTATGGCCTTGAAATACGCCGAGGAGACGTTGTATTCGTCCAGGGAAGGCTTCCGTTGCGATTCGGACCAGTCGGCGATGACGTCGTGGAACCCATCCAGGCACATCACAGACATACGCATCTCTACCTTGGCTCCATCCGTGCGCCGGACATGGAACATAAGGTCTAGAGGATTTCGAGAGGAGATGTCAAAGTCTTCAATCTGCTGCGGAACAGGCAGGAGTCGACGCTGCGGCGGTGGCGGTCCCTGCGCACGTGCAGCCCGGATAAGATCCCAGTGCTTTTTGCGAGCGCGGCGATGTGCCCGCGGCGACTTGGTGGGCGACTCGATGGGGGAACCGTCTGGGATCTCGACGTCAGCTTCCGCAGAATCATTCGGTTCTTGCGCGGGTGTTGACGGCCGGTGGGGAGACGGCAGCAGATGGTCTCCGATTTTCGAGAGATCCTTCGATTTCTTCGACTTCTTCGACTTCTTCGACTTCTTCGAGCTTTTCGTTATCCGATGCGATGGTGGTGACACGTGGGCAGATGGCGGCGAATCGTGCTCGGTTCTTGCGGGCTTCAATCTCCGATGAGGAGGTGTTGGCACTTGGGTAAAAGGTGGCGAACTGCCCTCCAGTCCCGCGGAAGCGTTCGACGTTGGCTGGCGCGGTGTTGACGGGTGAGGAACCGGGGGCGAACTGTCCTCGGGTCTCACGGGTGCCTTTGATTTTCGATGGCATGTCGAGAAGAGGGACAGGTGAGGAACCGACGGCGAATTGTTCTCGATTCTCGCGGGTTCTTGAGAAGGTCGATGGGCCGGCGGTGACACGTGAGAAAACGGGGGCGAACTGCCCTCGAGTCTCACG
>NW_022985511.1:10981-200770 GCF_010093505.1 Neohortaea acidophila
TTGTTCTCGATTCTCGCGGGTTCTTGAGAAGGTCGATGGGCCGGCGGTGACACGTGAGAAAACGGGGGCGAACTGCCCTCGAGTCTCACGAACGGCTTCGATTTTCGATGGGATGTCGGGCACAGGCGAAGAAACGACGGCGAGTTGTCCTCGATTGTTGCAGGTTTCTTCAATTTGCGATGGGGTGGTGTTGGCAGCGGGGCTAAAGACGACGGCGAACTATCTTCGAGTCCCACGGATGCTTTCCGTTTTCGATGGGACGGCGGCGACGGGTGAAGAAACGGAGGCGAATCGTCTTCGATTCCCGCGGATCCATTCGATCTTTGCGCGGATGGGGGTGTCAAGGGCGACAAGGGCGGCGAATTGGCCTCATCTCTTGGGGTTTCTGGCGAGTATAGCGGTGGTAAAGGACTGGATGGTACGTCGATGAGGACGAATGGAGACCCAGGTCGGATGTGACGACGATCCATGCCGACGAAAAGAGTGAATGTGATGTGATGTGACGGACCAGCTAGATGAACGTGGCCTCGAATATCATTGCCAAAGCCTTCCCACTGTAGGATGAAGATGCTGAGACCAGAGGGAGCCCGATGGGAAGACGGCGGGCCTGCAGCAGGATGAAATGTGATGTGATGAGGTCGGGCTGATACAGATGGTGAGGGATGGATGAAGAGACGATGAGGAAGGTGCAGAGGAAGGAAGAGGAAGGTGCAGGCCGCGGGGGAAGGACATTGAGAATGAAACGTCAGGGGTTCCGTCCCCCACCTGATGATATCCACACCACAAGATTGGCCGTGCGGTCAATTTCCTTAGTTCACGGCGAAGAGTGGGTTTGTAGCTTCCATTCCGTCGCGTCTCTCTGGACGGACATCGCGGCGTGGGTCTCGCGTGATGAGTTAAGTTATCCGGCGAACTTTCGGGGGGAAGAGCGGAGAAGGTTGCCGGATGGCGACATGATCAACACCACTTCGTCTTGACTTGCTGGGGTAGAAGACACACGACCGTGAAGCTCACCGCAGAGATGTCGTGCTCGCCCACCGTCTGGACGGTGCTTCTTTCCCTACAACTCACCGCCGTGTTGGGGACAACGGCGAGCTTCGGTCCGTCGTCACCTCATCCAAGCCATCCATACTGATCCCCCCTAGTTAACACCCTCCAGGTGCGGGACTCTTCCAGTCCCTCGTGGTGATGCCCTCGCTCGCTCCACACTCCCTGCCAAACAGCAAAGCCGGGACGAGCGCTCTCCTCGCCGCCAAACACACCAAGACTCTGCTGCACAACAGCGAGCGCTTCTTTCCCCCGCTCAACATCGTCGCCGAGCTCGGCAACCTCGTCGCGCTCATCCTGGCCTTTGTCTACCGAGATCAATGCTCCACGGCCAGGGCTCGCATGCCGTACTTGATCGCGGCCTTTTGTTTCTACATCAGCATCACAGTATACGTCTTTCAAGTCATGTTGCCGATCAATCGACGATTCGTGGCGTTGTTGGTCAAGTTGGAGAAGGACGTGGAGGATGAGAAGGCGGCGAAGGACTTCGAGAGGGTGCTGGTGAAATGGCGCATGTCCAATTTCGGTGTGTTTTTAACATCATCACCGAGCGACTCGCGATCACGATGCTAACGATGCTATAGGCCGCGTGGCCCTCAAGGCATGTGCTGCGGGCTGGGGAATCACTGCCCTTCTCAACAGCATTTAGTCTGTCTACCACGCTTCACAACTTTCCCCTCGCCAGGAACCGGGTGGGGATATCCACCTCCCTTTGCCGGAGGAACTCGGCCACATTCTTACCCAGGAAATCAATGCTGCTCGTGCTCGTCACGCCCCGGTCCAACAAGTTGCGGAACAGGAAATGCACGCCCTTCAGGTTCGGCAGCTCGCAGCGCTCAATGAATGGCGTGGGTTTCGGCGCCGGCGGATTCCAGTACTCCCGGGCGAGCAAGGCTTTGATGCTGTCGATGGACAGCAGGTTGCGCAGCCATGCGTACTCGTCTTCGTGCCGCACCCAGAGGCCGCAATTGGCGTCGGAGCCCTTGTCGCCCGAGCGTCCGTATGCGATCGTGCCCAGTGGAAGTCGTTGTGTCGGGCCGAAAGACGCGAGGTCCACCTTGGCTTCGGTGGTGGCTTGTGAGGGTGGCCGCTCGGGGAACGTCTTCGTGTTCGGAGGGGGAGCAATGGGCGTGGTCTTGCCGTTGAAATGCACGGCGTGTTTCACCTCACTCTGCGGCAGGAGAGTGACGTAGTATTCGTAAAAAGGCTTCGGGAGCCCTTGTCTGATGTCCAAATTATACGTCCCGCCCGGGTAGCACTGCATGATGCTGTCCGTGACTGGTCGCAAGAACTTCTTCGGCGCCACATCTTGCTGCCGCTTCGCCTGGACAAAGATGCGGAAGCACACCGTCGCCGCGTCCTGCGAGTCGGCATTCACGCCCGGTGTGCCAATGGTCTGGAACCTGAGCAGCGTGAACTTGTCGGAGAAAGGGGCGAGGACGGCTCGGAGTTGCTGCTCCAGCATGCGCGCCTTTGCGGGCACATCGAGGCCAGTCGCGAACCACATGTTTTCGGCTTGGTAGCCACCCAAAGCCGTGATGCCGACTTTGGTGGTCGGCGGGGGCGGAAGGGCTCGAACGCCGCGGAGGGCTACACGGTCCGCGCCGATCTGTTCGAACCAGATGTCGCTGAGGACGGCGGTCACGTCGCTGTTGTAGTACCACACGCCTTGCACTTCATAAAGTCTGGCCGTGTGAGCTTCCATCAGACGCAGACGAAGGGTCAGAAGAGGCACTTACAGTTGCGAGGAACACGTGTGCACCGTTACCACGCCCGGCGTATTCTTCTGCTTCGTGATCACAACACTCCCATCCTTGCTGATCTCTCCAATGGGGAAGCCCAGCTCGGTCCAGCCCCAACTCGACTGTTCGAGCGCCTGGAAGCCAGAATAATTGCCACCGGTGATGTACGTACTGCACTCGAGCAGGTGGCCCGCGATCAAGGCGTTCGCAATGGGTTCCAGCATATCTCGACTCCAGCTGTGCCACCAAGCCGCCGCACCGATGAATGGACTGGCATCGCTCACTCGACCACAGACGACAATCTGCGCGCCTTGCCGGAAAGCCTCTGCGATGCCCATGCCACCAAGATACGCCTGAGCGCCTATGGCTTCGAAACCAGAAGTCTTCCAGTCGGCGAGGCTGAGACCCGTGTGGAGACTCTTGAACCCGCCGGTGCCGTTGTCGAGATCCTTTCGAAACGCACTCAGGACATCATCGCCTTCGATCCACGCCACCGGGATATCAAGTCCCTTATCCTTGACCATGGCGACCACGGCTTCGTAGCATTTCTTTGTATTGCTGGCCCCGGCGTTGGCGGCGATGCGGATTCCGTACTTGCTCACGTCCTCGAGTGCGGGCTGGAGGGCTTCCAGGAACGTCCGTTCGAAGGCCGGGCCGACGGGATCCATCAGATGATGCGCCTGTTGCGTGCCTTCGGGGTCCGTGGCCTTCCTCATGGCGGCCGGCGCCATGGTGCCTTCGCTCATGTAGTCGCAACATATCACGTCGATGGGCTCTGTGGGGTAATTATGAGCGAAGGCGGCCATGGCGAAGCGACGGTCGGATACGGAGCCCGAGGCGCCTGCTTCCGTTAGTATTGAGGATGGTAATGGAGAACGAGGCTTGTCACTGACCCGCGATGCGGATGGGGCGATTGGACGGTTTGATCAACATTGCGGCGGTTGTTTATGAACAGAATACAACACAAGTGGTTGACGGAATTGAAGATGATGAACTGATCATCACATTGCAAGACAAGACATCAATTCCTTTGCCGTTGACTTGCATGGGGAAGTTGATTGCCGGGGATGGAGGTCAGCGTGGTGGGGAAGCCGAGGTCGGAGCTGCCATTGGACGACGCGCTGTTCATTATGGTGGGGAAGGATCGATGGAGCATTTGATGAGATGTTTCGACCAGGACTCATTTGACCAAGTGTTTTATTCCCAAGAATCCCGCCCGATGCAAACCATGCACCCTCGCCGTCTCCCGAGCAATCAGCATCACGGCGATTGTCCGGACAGGTAGAGGAATTCGTCCCACTGCCCGACCCGATCATACTCCTTCACCCACTCCGAATCCGTGCCCTTCAACCCATCGTAGAAGGCGAGCAAGACTTGCTTCTGCACCTTCCACGGCAGGTGGCTCAGCGGCTGCACCATCTTCAGCGCCGCGGCCATGACCGCTTCGTACGTCGTTTCCGGAGCCTCGAAGATGGGCATGATGCCGCCTTGGTGCTGGTGTGCCTTCACCCACTTGATCTGGAACATCGTCATCAGCACGAGAAGCACACGTGTCTGCGGGGACGTCGAAACCTACCAGGTTCTTGAAGCTGGCTTTGCCAGCCATGCGGAACCCAAACGGCTTCGTCTCCAAGTCGAGGAATTCGCTGGCTTGCTTGACAAAGGGCGTGAATGCGGCGCCTTTCGCATTGCGAACGAAGAAGCTGAACTTGTTCGACTTGTAGTACATTGCCCGGGCCTGCTCGCGGATCTCCTTGTTCACTTGCAGAAGAGCGGGCTCGCCGGGCCCGTCGGCAGTGATCTCGATCGTCTTGGGCTGCACCAGGGCCTCCTCGTAAATCATGTTGCGTAGCTCTCCGGGCAGATCGAGGAAGCCAGTCTTCTTCCTCTTTTCCTTCGTCTTCTTCTTATGCTTGTTCTTCTTTGACTTCTTTGTGACTTTGGTGAGCTGTACATGGTCAGCAGCGATCGTAGACTTGCCACGGCAGTATACTCTTCACTCACCTCGCCCTTGTCCGACATATCCTCCCCACTAGAACGCTCTTCGGACTCCGCACGCCGTCGGGGTTCCTTCTTGGTGGCACCCATAATGTCGCTCGTTTGTACAATCCAAGTCAGAACAATACCAAAAAGATGGGAGGGAACATGGACGAACACAACAGGCCCGGGAGACGCGTTTTATACGCGTGCGGTGACGCAAGTGCTTTAAGTGGGTTCGGAGACCCTTAGCCTTGTTAGCCTTGCTAGCCTTGCTCCACGAGTGCACGTCCAAAACAACACGTCGCGAGAGTCTCGCGTGAAATCCATATTTTTTTAAGATATCATATGCTACTAACCGTTGCAGCAATCACCGCAAGCCCGCAGACCAATCGATGCCCCTGTCGTCGACGGTAGGAAAAGAGGGATCTACTTCTTGCCCTTCTTGACCTTCTTCTCGTCGGCTTCCTCCGCACGCTCTTTCTTCGACTTCAACTTCGTCTCCATCTCATCCCAGTCCTCTCCTTCGTCCTCCTCACTCACTTCCTCCTCGCTGGCCTCGGCCGAAGCGTCATCATCGAATTCCGACTCGTCCTCGCTGCTCTCGCCACTAGCGAGCTCGGCATCGGACACTTCAAACGCACTCTCCTCCTCTTCCTCCTCCTCGTCTTCCGAATCGGATTGCGTGTTGAGGAAGTCCCAGCCGCCTTCTGCGAAGAAGAGGTGCGGATCGTAGATGATGGTCTTCATGATCGTCGGCCAGTTGAGGTTGAGCGGGCCTTCGGTGAAGGGAATGTCCACGCTGTCGAGCCAGTCTTTCACGCTGTCCAGTGACTCCACCGGAATGGTGTTGATGTGGGTGGGTTGGCGGGTGAAGTCGTTGTACACCACCGCCATGTCGAAGTTCTTCAGCCCGAACTGCACTCGCTCGAGATGCACCACTTCGATCTCGGTGAGCGTGATGACCAGGAACGGCGGCTCCACGAGCTGCACCAGGCAGTCCGTCGTGGGGATGATCGTCACGGAGCTGCGAGCCGGCACACCGTTGAAGCCCAAGTCACGGAACGGCATGTCCACAGACAGCCCGTCGCCCTTTCCAGCGTCCGCAATCTTCTCGCTGAAGTTGCGGAACTCCTTGTCGAGCTGTGCCCGTCTTCGCTTCTCCTCCTGTTCCGCTTCGAACTCCTCTTCGTCACCGTAGCGATGCTTCCGCTTGCGGTTGCCCGTATCATCGAATTGCATGTCGGTGGCCTCGCGATAGAACTGCACATCCTTCGTCTTCTTCTTCCCGATGATGATGGGGTCTTTCAGATGCACGTGGATGATAACGATCAACTCGCCCACACAGGGCTGGAAGAACAGGTGCTTGACGTTGCTGAACAGCAAATCGACCTTCTGACCGCCGCCGAGATGGTGATAACGGAGACCGTTCTGGTGAATCTCCACCGCACCGCTGATGCGCTTGCTCTCCATCGCCGGACGCATGAAGACGTTTTCCAGGCGGATGGGACGGCGATTGCGAATCTCGATCAGCTTGTCCTGCTCCACCACGTCCTCCATGTCCTTCTTCTCCTGCTCCTTGCGCACGGCTGCTTTCTTCATCTCGGTGATGGAGTCCTTGATGCCTTCCATGCGGTCCACATCTCTGCTACGGAACGTCAGGGAGCGGATGAACTGGGCCGCTGGATCTTCGAACGGTTGATCGTCTTTGCGTCCCACGCCTTGGCCGGGAGAGAGGAAGTTGATGCGGAGGTAGCAGAAATCCCCCTCGGTACTCGTCGTCGCGTTTTTGAGGGTGTTGATGTGGAAGGGCACTGGACGGCCCATGATCGGCACGAGGATAGAGTTGGTCTTTGGGTCGGCCACCACCATCAAGTCCCGAGTTCGTGAGGGAAATTGGTTGTGTTGTTTGTACGACTCGAACCGCTTGAACTTCTTCACCTCCGTCCCGTTCAAGTTGCCGTGCCCTTCACGATACTTGTCCAGTCCATCCCGATGTTTCTTGGCCCTCAGCTGCCTCTGATGATCGCGACGGGCGTTCTCCTTTTCCTCATTCACGGTGGCCTGGCCTTGTCCACGAGTGCGGGTCTTGAGCTCGTTCGACGATGCTATCGCCGTGCGGTTGTCCCTCTTCGCTTTCGGCTTCTCTTTCTTCTCCTCCTCCTCGTCATCGTTGAAGAAGAACAACGTGGTCTCCGTGTCCGTTGCCGCGTGCTTGGTGAAGACGTATGCATCGTTGCCGGAGGTGATGCGCACCGTGTCCGTCAGCAGGAGGGCATACGTGCCGTCACGCTTCTTGTCGGTCGCCTCTTTGTTCTCCAGGTCGGAGAAGCCGGTGGTGACGGTGAACGTCATGCCATCCCGGAGCGTCCGCGTATCCTTGGCGTTGAGAACGAGGCTGCTGTCGCGCAATTCTATTCCGATGCCAGCACCGACATTCTTCACAAAATTCTTCTCCAGCTCGGGCTTCTTTGCCTTTACCAGGTTGAGGGCTTTGGCGTAGACATCCTTGGCCACGACGCCATCGCGCATCTCCTTGATGACGGTCTCGTGCACGTTCAGAAGCAGCTTGTACATGTTCTCTTGCGCTTTCGTGGGATCGACAAGGTACGTCCGTGCCACCGCGGCGGCGTAGTTCTGGTATCGCATACCCAGCGAAGAGACGATGACGCCCGCGTGCAGGTTGTTCTCATCCGGCTCGGCGCCCATCTTCAAATCGAAGTTGCCGCCGCTCATCACGATCGGCCGAAAGCTCCAATCCAGCTGAAGAGCGTCGAAGTTCGCCGGCAGTTTCATGGCGCGGAAGAACTTGTCGTCGTCCAGCTTGCCCTCGACTCGGTCCGAGAGGGCTTTGTGGGTGATCTTCTTGCCGTCGTCGAGGATGTTCGACATGGCATCGATGAAGTAGTCCTGCATCACGTTGGCCGAAGCACGTGACGCGTTGCTGATGGCTCGCAGTTCGTTCTCGTCCTTGACCGCCATGGCTTGCGAGAGTGCGGGGCCGATGTCGACTTCCTCCACATCCTTGCTGATGTCCCCAAATGCAGTCTTCCATTCCTGCACGAACGGGCCGGTGGAAGCATCTTTGGTGAGCACGCCGACCTTCTTCCCAGCGTTTTTGATGATATCCAGGCAGCGCTCAAACTGCTTGGCATTCTCCTCGGCGTCCTTGCCACGCACGATGATTTCGATGGGGATCTTGCCGTCCTTGAGCACGTCGAGGTACGCCGCCTTCTTCTTGGTGGTGACGATGTACATGGCCTCGAGGGTGAAGAGGAAGAGGGTAGCGGGGAACTCGTAGCCCAGCAGCCAGAACTGGGTGGCGTTGGTTTTGTGGAAGGATTGTGCCTCGTCACTCTTGCCCATTACCACCACGATGCTGCCGACGTCGCCAAAGACATTGTTGCCACTGCGCTTGTCCGCCTTCCACTGCGTGATGAGCGAGGACAGGCGGGTGTGGAAGCTGGCCTTGTCGATGCTCACTTCGTCACCCATCGTGGCGATGGAATGCGATGACGCCGCTGTGATGTGAGATGGGGCTTGTCGCGGCGACGAGGAGGGGTGTGACGGTGATGAGAGGGGGGCGGTGGTAAGAGAGTGAGCGTGGGTGTGGGCAAGATTCAAGAGGTGTAGGCGGAAGCGCGTCAAAAGTTCGCGACGAGCACCCACTTACGCTCGGACCATCTGGCCAGTGTTGCAGCCTGAGGCATCACTCGGACTTAGCGGCGGCAGAAGATCGTGGGACAGAAATTATTTCGAACTCTCCGGCGAATTGCAAGAACCACTCCTTCTCACGACCTCTGCATCTTTCAGAACACTATCCCGGCTCTTTAAGACTTCTAATCACACCGCAATCATGCCCAAGTCCAAGCGGGCCCGCATCGTCCACACCTCATCGGTGCAAAAGAAACCCAGCAAAGAGAAGTCCGCCTCGCTCTACGCCGCCGTGAGGGCCGCGGCCGACACCTACCCACACATCATCGTCTTCCGCGTGGAGAACATGCGCAACACCTACCTCAAGGACGTCCGGCAACACTTCAGCGACAGCAGAATGTTCTTCGGCAAGACAAAGGTCATGGCGAAGGCGCTGGGAACGACGGCGGAGGACGAGCACATGCCGGGGTTGGCGGGACTATCGACACATCTGAATGGCAGCGTGGGTTTGTTGTGCACGAGTCGGGACCCCGAGGAGGTGGCGGATTACTTTCGCGAGTACATTGAGGTGGATTTTGCGAGGGCAGGCAATCCGGCCACCAGGACATTCGTGGTGCCTGCCGGTGTGGTGCACAGCACTGGTGGTGAGCAACCGGTGGAAGACGATGTGCCTCTGCCACACTCACTGGAAGCTACGGTCAGGAAGTGGGGGATGCCGACGAGACTGGACAAGGGCAAGGTGGTGCTGAACGAGGAGCACGTGGTGTGTGAGGAGGGCAAACTGATGAACTCCAACCAGACGGCGCTGCTGAAACTGTTTGGGATTGTCATGGCGGAGTTCCGGGTGCAAGTGTTGGCGTATTGGAGTGCTTCGAGTCAGGAAGTTACGCTGGTGGATGAGAGCTGATGATGTGCTTCGGCGACTACGCCAGCAATTTGCAACGAGGTACTTTAGCGTGGCGTTATAGGACATCCACAATCAAGGAGCATGGCAAAAGAGTTTGAATGCATTGTCTCCTCGTCCAGAATCCCACGCTCATGCACATCCACCTATGACTCCGTCGAGATCTTGGCCTTGCCGTTCGTCACCTTCACCCCCAATTGCTTCGCGCGCGCCACAATTTGTATCCGCTTCCTCGACGAGACGGCGTGTGCGATCCTAAATTCGCAGGTCAGCATGGCGATGATGTGGGTTGAGGTGTCGAGGGTACTCACTCCGCGGCGTAGGTCTTGTTGTGCATGAGGAGGAGGTCGAGGTCGTTGGTGTTGTTGACGAGGAAGGCCTTGTGGCCGGAGGGCATCATGTGACGGGTCTTCTTGTTGCTTCCGAAACCAATCTGTGGGGCGAGCTGTCAGTGTGCTGGTTCCCATGCCATCTCGTCGGACTCGGTGGTGTCGCAGAAGCCAATCGGCCATCCCACCGGTCCACGATCTCGTTCTCTTCCACGCACCTTTGGCATGACCGCCTGGCCCTTGAACCGTCTCCTCACACGGTTGTCAATACCCTTGGGCTTCCTCCAGCTCGGGGCGACGCATTTGAACCGATCAGACTGATGGCGGTTGAATTTTGCGGTTCGCTTCTTCACGATCGGGACGTGCTTCTTTGCCGCAACCATCTTCGCGACGCAAGTTAGTGGGAGATGCACGACACGGCGTGAGGAGATGTGATTCCGATGGAATTACCTTGAATGCTGGGTGCTGCGGCTGTGTGGGATGGGTGTTCTTGGTGTTCGGTCGCGAAGTTGTGAAGTTCGTCGGGTGGAGGCCATTTTCGTGTGCGCCAAGAGTTCTGGTGAAAACGGGCTTCGGTGCGGGCCCGGCGGGCCTTCCCGTGATGCCTCAGGTATCCACTCGACATCCATCCTCCCCTCCGCGCCTCCCCACAATTCCGTGGGTTGAATCTCCGCCGTGACTGCATTCACCCATCGCAACATCTCCTCCGTCCTGCTTTTTCGCATCCACACGCGTGCACTTACGTTGGCGGTTCTTCAACCACCGCCGTATCCCCATCAATGCTTGGAAGCACCGGCCTGGCCACGGCCACCACTCACAGCACCACCACCAGCGCCCCGCCCCCGTCACCAAGTCGGACGAGCCGATTGAGGGGCCTGAGCTATCTGAGGAACTACTACTCAAGGGACTCCGCGAGAGGCGACACGTCGGACCCCGAGTCAAGAGCGTCCGAGCAGGCTTCACAACGACAGCAGGCTGGAGCATCGACGGAGGGATCGCAGGACAGCGGGGAGGAACCTCGGCCGAGGGCGTTGATGAAGTCAAGAAGCGGAACAAACCCTCTGCCCACGTCGGCGAGCACGAACACAACGAACACAAGCGCAGACATGAAGCGATTACGAGCGGCAAGTGCGCGATCAGGCCCGACGGCCAGTGCCGATGTAGGCCCCCCGCCCACGCAATCGCAGTCTTCAACAACAGAGAGCACGCCCGGTGATGCCGGCCCGACGAACGAAGCAACACCAAGCAAAGACGCGGCGCTGCCCATGATCCGCTTCATCCCCCACTCCGAGTCCCGCTCTTCCCGTCCCTCTCTCCACTTCACCGCCGTCGCCCGAACACTGAAGCAACCGCACAGCGTGGTGCGAGTCGGCCGGTACAGTGAGCGGGACATCAACATCGTCTCTCCCGATTCCCCCATCCTACCCGTCGGCTTCAAGAGCAAAGTCGTGAGCAGAAGACATTGCGAGTTCTGGTGCAGCAATGGGCAGTGGTACGTCAAGGACGTCAAATCCAGTTCCGGCACCTTCCTGAATCACGTCCGGCTCTCCTCGCCAGGGCAAGAATCTCGCCCATTTCCTGTTAACGATGGCGACGTTGTCCAACTCGGCATCGATTTCAAGGGCGGCGAGGAGGTCATCTTTAGGTGCGTGAAGATACGCATCGAATGCAATCGCGGCTGGCAGAAGAGCCTGAACAATTTCAATACCTCCGCACACAAGCGCATCCTGAACAACAACCAAGCTGGCGGTTCAGAGGCTACAGCGACCGGTTCCTCCGAGTGCTCCATCTGTTTAAACCCGGTAGCCCCGTGCCAAGCATTATTCGTCGCGCCCTGCTCACATGTTTGGCATTACAAGTGCATTCGCAACTTGATCGAAGGCCGCAACTCACCGAATTTCATGTGCCCGAACTGCCGATTTGTGGCGGATCTTGACGCGGACGTCGAACCGCCAGAAGAATGGGAAGAGTCGGTTGCAGATGAGATGGACGAAGCGGGCGGAGCGGAGGGGGATGCGGGACCCGAGGAAATGGAGATGGACGCTCCGAATGACGATGAGTGGGATGAAGCTCGACAAAACGACATGACGGAAGACAGAGAGGAAGGAGGCGCGAGAGAACGAATACCGGATGAGGAATTGTCCGAACTCATGTCCACGACGACACTGCACGCACAGAATCAATCGACGGAGAGAACAACGACCGACGCGACCACGCAACCCATGGACATCAACGCGAACCGGTCATCGTCGGCGGAGCTTCTCGGGCCTCGATCCGCCACGCCTACGTCCAACGCACAATTCGCCTTGGCAGCTGGGGTGATGAATATGCCAGCACCGTCTGGCGATGGCCCGCCAACTCCGCGGAACCACGCGGGGCCATTTGTATTCGATGGGAATGATAGGGAGTCAAGAGAGAGCGGGGGCGTCTAATGGAATGGAGCGGCACATTTTGCAAGCATGATCTTTTGTACGCGGCTCACGATATCGGTGCTCATCTAGCGCTATGAATGGAATCTCGGAGTGTCGGATTGCACATGATTCGTGTCATTCGTTTCTGTGTCGGATAGAATCGAGTGCGAGGTCCCTGGCGGCCACCTTCACGGCGGGATCACTCGCACGCGGCAGCACGGAGTTGTCTTTCATGCGGAGGGGCATTGACTCTGGTAAGCTGCATATGCGGTCAGCGCTCGTTGCATCGGTCTTCGTCACGGACTACCACGCACCTGATTGGAGCCCATGGTGTAGCCCCCAAGTTCAACAACGGCGGGTCTTCAGGGTTCGTGTTTCACGTCGTTACCGCAGCGTAGGGCGGCGGAGGAACATACGCGACCTGAGGCCGTCGCACGTTCCCGACGTATACATGTTTGTCGTCGATGCCTCGAACGTACCGCACGAAGCGAATGCAGAGGGACGTGACTTTGCGTCTCCGCGAGGTGCGGGAACTGGCATCGCTGGAGGCCCGCGATCTATCGGAAGATGGTGGGGTCGAGGGATCGGCGTTCATGGTGTAGCAGTGAAGGGGTGGGAAGAGAAGGTGGAAGTCACACCAAGAGGGGATCAACGTGTTGGCATTGCTTAGCAGTTGCTCACGGAGGGCAGAGGGTCGGACGGGGTTATATGTGCTTGTTGGAATAGGATAAGCTCTCGGGAATGTGAGGGCGAAATGATGTAAATCATGGAATGGATGGGCGGGTCATCATACGCAATCGCCCGCAACCCCCGGGTCAACCTGGGTGGCGCAGACCCCTCTTTCTGAGGCAGCATATTCCACCCACTCGTTGTGCTGGCACCGTTCATGCCACTCATTCGCCCCGACTGGCCTCCACACACCACCCTCCCACCCCTCGCTCGCCCTGCTTCAGCTGGTCGGCAGAGCCTGGAAGTTCCAAAGTTGGGAGTTGCCGGCGACCGAAACAATCATGATCCGCGAGCGGCCCCTCCCGTGGCTAGCGCGAAACCCTGCTCCCGGCTCACCTTCCGGACCCACTCGTCGGATTCCAAGGTAAAGAAAGTCAAACTCGATGCGATCGTGTGCTCCTCCAACGCATCCTGCTTCCCCCCCTCCTCCTCCTCCCACCCGCTACCGTCTCAGTCTCACTCCGCATCGACGATGCGCAGAAGTCTGATCCTCCCCCGACACCTCTCGCGCCTCGCTTCATCCCCCCGATCGCGCGCGGCACCACTCTCCCTCCGGTCTTATGCCACCACCTCCCCCACCCCCCTCGAACGCGAACCCACCGAGACCGATGAAATAACCACGCTGCCAAATGGCATCCGCGTGGCCACCGAGTCCTTGCCGGGCCACTTCTCCGGCATCGGCGTGTACATCGACGCCGGCTCGCGGTACGAGAACGAGGCGCTGCGAGGCGTCAGCCACATCATCGACCGCCTGGCCTTCAAGTCGACGTCCAAGCGCACGGCGGACCAGATGCTGGAGTCCATCGAGACGCTGGGCGGCAACATCCAGTGCGCGTCGTCGAGGGAAAGTCTGATGTACCAGTCGGCCACCTTCAACTCCGCCGTTCCGCAAACCCTCGCGCTCCTCGCCGAAACCATTCGTGAGCCCTTGGTGACCGACGAAGAGGTGGCGAGGCAATTGGAGACTGCGGACTACGAGATTGGCGAGATTTGGGGGAAGCCGGAACTCATTCTGCCCGAGCTGGTGCACATGGCTGCATACAAGGACAATACGCTCGGAAATCCCCTGCTCTGTCCGCGCGAGCGGTTGGAGAGCATCGATCGACGGACCATCGAGGCATACCGCAAGGCCTTCTTCAAGCCCGAGCGCACCGTGGTGGCGTTCGCCGGCGTGCCTCACGCCGAAGCCGTCCGACTGACGGAGCAGTATTTTGGAGACATGAAGGCTATAGCCACCTCGGGCCCACAGCCTGCAGTGGAAGCACAAGACCTCTCGGCACAGCAACAAATCACCCCTCCTTACCCGACATCACAGATGGCCTCGCAAAAGGACTCGAGATTAATGTCCAAGATTCCCTTTCTCAAGAACCTCTCCACCTCCGCTCCGCGCTCCGCAACCGTGTCTCCTCTCGACCCATCCCAAATTATTCCGCACCCTCTCGAACAACCAATCGACTACGACATCCCATCACATTACACCGGTGGCTTCCTCACCCTCCCCCCGCTCCCTATCCCGCCAAGTCCCATGATCCCGCGACTCTCGCACATCCACCTCGCCTTCGAATCCCTTCCGATCTCCCACCCCGACATCTACGCCATCGCCACCCTCCAAACCCTCCTCGGCGGCGGCGGCAGTTTCTCCGCCGGTGGACCCGGCAAGGGCATGTACAGCCGGCTCTACACCAACGTCCTGAACCAGCACGGCTGGGTGGAGAACTGCGTCGCCTTCAACCACGCCTACACGGACTCCGGCGTGTTCGGCATCAGCGCGGCGTGCGGCACGCAATTCGTCCCGCGCATGCTGGACGTCATGGCGCGCGAACTGTCCCTACTCTCCACGGAAACGGGCCTGGGCCGCCTCAGCGAAATCGAAGTCAAGCGGGCCAAGAACCAGCTGCGCTCGTCGCTGCTCATGAACCTCGAATCCCGCATGGTCGAACTCGAGGATCTGGGCCGGCAGGTGCAGGTGTACGGCCGCCGGATCCCCGTCAAGGAGATGGTGCGCAACATCGAGGCGGTGACGATGCAGGATCTGCGGCGGGTGGCCAAGACGGTGTTTGGTGGCGAGGTGCGGAATGTGGGGCAGGGCTCGGGGGCGCCGACGGTGGTGTTGCAGCAGGGTGAGGAGGAGGGGGTGACGTTGAAGGAGATTGCGTGGACGGATGTACAGGAGAGGATTGCGAAGTGGGGGTTGGGAAGGCGGTGAGCAGACCCGAGCTGTAAGGATGCGGCTTTGTGACTTCTGCTCCCTCCGTCGAGGAGTTGCGGAAGAAGCATGTACGAATATGGAGACGTCTCCTCCTGGCGGAAGCGGCGAAGCCGTGGAAGCCTCAATCACCCGCTTGAAGGACTTCGCCGTGGAGGAGGGTGGCCGCAAGCAGCGCGCTCATTCCAACTCCCGCGGGTAACACCTCCAGCATGAGTGAGAATCTCGATTACCTCAACTCCGTAGTGCACAGCGTGCATGTGTTAATATTATAGAACATTGTACAAACATCGACGGAACGCAAAAAGCACCAACCGAGCACCAACCGAGCACGCATCTGGCCTAATCCAATACATATCGCTCACCCACCTGAGTCCGTCGACAATGATCAGAACATCAAACCTTGGAAACAAAAAAACTAGATTCCAAAGCCGTCGCCTGGGACAAAAGAGTTCGGCCGCCAGCGCGCTCGCCCTGTCCGGGCAGATCCATGCGTCTGGGCCTACGTCTCTCTGGATTGAAGTCTTCGTCTCGCGCTGCTTGCGCCTTGAAACTCGGCTCGCGTCAATGCGCGGCTCGAAACAGTGGCAAGTCCTGCCACACGCGTCCGTGGGCGGCTTGGAAGAAGTCTGCGCGGTCTGTTCGTCGCGGCTTGGAAGAAACTCGAATCGGTGTCGGGCGGTGAGTCCGCGACCCGTTCGGAAACAGAGGAGGAAAGTGAGGGGCTCAGTGGCTCCGGCTCATAACCTGTTCGTGCACGCAGATAGCCGCCTGGGCTTCTGGACGCGCGACTTCCGATTGATTTCAATTATATTGCCGGGGGTTATTGCCGGCGTCTGCCCGGGCTTCGAGTTTCGACCCATTGCGAGGCCGTGTTCGCGTCTTCCAACAGAGTCACAAAGGGAACAAGTTGCGGACTTTGATATATACTGCTTTGAGGATACTGACGTTTTACGTGGACTCGATGGTATCGTCCAGCGTTACCGTCTACCTGAGACTACCTTACTTCAATGCATCGACAGGCAGCAAATGCTCCCCCATCGCGGCATTGTCTGGTGCATCAGACAACAATCGACCTAACTCGTCCACGTAGATTTGCATCTGCGGAGGCATATGATCATAGCCGGCCATTGCACGAAGGTACTGTTCTTCTGCGTCTTCACGCCTCCCCTGCGCCATCAGAAGCAGTCCTAGATTCGTGACAGCCCGTAAGGCCGCCGTGTGGTCTGCACCAAGCGCCTTCTCATACCCGCTTAGTGCTCGCTGATACAGCTCCTCGGCCTCTGTCAGCCTGCCTTGATACTTGTACAGGATGGCGAGGTTGTGCACGGTGTTGAGCGTCGTGAGGTGATCTGCCCCGAGTGCTTTCTCCTGGCCCTGGAGCGCTCGCACATACATCTCCTCGGCCTCCGCCACCCGGCCCTCATTAGCGTATACTATGGCTAGGTTGTTGACGATCAGCAATGTCGACGTGTGATCCGCCCCCAGCGCCTTCTCTCTCCCTCTGAGCGCTCGCACATACATCTCGGCCTTGTCGAATTCGCCATGGTCGTTGTACAGCATGCCAAGGTTGTTCACGGTGTCGAGCGTGGACGGCGCCTCTGCTCCGAGCGTCTCCTCGCAGCCTTTCAGTGCCCGTAGGTACAGCGTTTCGGCGTCGGCGAGCTTGCCGAGCATAACGTACAGCCCGGCGAGATTGTGCAGGGTGTCGAGCGTCGTCAAGGGATCTGCGACCGGCGCGTTTTCGTAGCCCTTGAGTGCGCGCCTATACATCGCCTCTGCCTCTTCCAGCTTCCCTTGGTTCTTATACATGACGCCGAGATTGTTCACGGCACCGAGCGTCGACGCGTGGTCTGGTCCGTGTGCCTGCTCGTACGCCTTGAGTTCTCGTGTGAACAGCTTCTCCACGCTCGTAAGCTTGCCGAGCCTGGTGTATAACAGTCCAAGTGTGTTCCAGGCCCAGGCCGATTCCAGCCCGCTGTCAGCAACGTCCAGATAGTCCAGACACCTATTGGCGTGATTGAGCAGTCGGCGATGGACCAGAGACCATTGAGGAGCATGCAAGTCGGGCACATGGGATGCTATACAGTCCAAAGCAGCGCGAGCTAGGGCTCCGTCTTTTTGCGAGTTCAGCACGGCTGTCATCCACGAGTGAACACAGGCGTGAACGCTGTAGCCAGTGGATTCGACCCCGTACTGATTCTGCGCATCGGCTTCCACCAGTCCATGATCGCACAGGACTTGCATACACGCGTGGAAAGCCAGTTCATCCTCAACCAATTCAGCCATCCACTGAGGATTGTCATTGTCAGTGTGATTCAGCAATTCGAACCAGACATCTTGATTGTCAAAATAAGCCCACCAGCGTAATAGGTTCGCCGCCGTGCTATCCTGCCGCTCGATCTGATCGAAAGAGATCTGCCAAGTGGAATAGAGCGTGCGGTCCTCGTACGTAAGCAGTCCGGGACTCATTTTCTGGAGGCGTGCCCATGACCGATCGAAGAAGTCGAGATATTGGGCGCATGTCATTGTAGATTGGTTGAGGTATGCTCCTGCCGTGGCCAGCGCGAGCGGTAGACCGTCCAGCTTAAGGACGAGCCGGACTGCGTCGTCATCTTTTGCCAGCTCCCTTCGACCCGACGCGTCCTCCAAGATCTCCAGACCATCTTGCAATGTCTCGAGCTTTTTGATCCTCAAACAGTGTCCGAGCTTCACTTCAGATGACCGGGTGGTCACAATAACGGCGCCTTGATAGGCCTCGGGCAGATAATGACGAAGTTCGAGCGCGTTCGGGTCGGTATTTCCTGGAACTTTTGGGTTGTCGTAGTTATCGCATATCAGGAGCCAGCGAGCGTTCATTGGCGTGCTGAGCCAAGCTTTCACCGCATCGACAACTCCATCCAGGTCTTGTTGTAAGTCCAAGCCGGCCAGAGGCGTGGCACCAGGATGCTCGCGGAGGATCTGCTTTGCCATTTTCCCAAAACTGGATTTGATCGAGTCTATGCTCTTCGCGTTCAGCCAGAGGATCGCGGAGTAGTCGTCTTTGTGTCGCTTGGCATATGCCATTGCCAGCTGCGTCTTCCCAATGCCCCCGAGGCCATGAAGCACCACCGTCCTACGGCTGCCATCACTGCTGAGATGAGTGCGTATCTCTAGCAGTTCGCTGTTTCGTGCAACAAAGCGTTGCGTCTCGATTGCTGCTTCGGCGAGACTGAAGACTAGCGAGAAGTCCGTGTACTGTTTGCCTTTCTGCGCCTCGTTGAGTGCGGTTTCTAACCGCTCCGCCGCCTTTACTTTTCCTTCGCCATACAGCACCGGCATCGAGATGTCAAGCAGGCCCAGCAGTGAATACACCAAGTCCTCAGGCTTTAGAGTCTCTCGACCTTCTTGCCATTGTCGACGCTCATGCACGGTGAAGTCTGTCAGTGCCTTTCCCTGGAGAGCGGCAATCGGAATCCTTGTGATCTCATTGATCTGATCTATCAGAAAGGCCTTAGTACCAATAGTCTGTCCTTCCTTGGAGAAGAACTCGAGCGTCGACGGAGCAATCAGCTCTTGAAGCGTCCAGCCTCGCCGGAACCATTTGCTGGCTCGGAGATGCCGCTCCCAGTTGTCAAGAGTGACGTCGGAGAGACAAACGTAACACCTCTGGGCATTGGCATACCATCGAAACATGGAGATGAGCGCCTCGGACAGCTCGGTGTGGTTGGTCTTGTCGATGCAGTACGTGTCCACCCAGAAGTATTGCAGGCCATCGCGCCTGGTCTGTTGGACGCAGAATCGTATCTTTGCTGAGCCGGAGCCTGGCTTGCTCGTGCCAATGCCTGTCAGGACGTCGTTGTAGGTGACCTCTTCCTCCGCGGGCCCCCATCGATGCGACAGAATGGCGTACGGGTAACTTGCTAGTTCAGACTCCAAGAGATCTTTGGTGAAGCTGATAGCACCAGCGTCGTCATACGTGAGAAGGCGCATCGGTACCAACTCTGGCCCGGCTCAGCCCTTGATGCGGGAGGGACATCAAGGGCCGTTGGATGATTGCCGCTTTCCTCGGTGATGCTCACCGTCGCTACCCTCGCACCGTGCAGGCTTCGCTTCTCAGCCTGGGAAGCTGACAAGCCAATCAGATGCGATCATTGGAATGATCAAGGATGAATAAGGCGGCAACCCACGTGAATTGAAGAGCAGAAACATGGGTGTGCTTGCCCGGATCGCCCCCAGCCTCCCCACACGCCTGCCCGAGCTGAAGGCAGGAGTTCAGGGTCGGGCGAAGATCGGCACTCAAGGATCGCCGGTCAGCAGCTTACGAACCTCACATCAGCGTGCAGCCGTCTTTGCGCTCGCTCGGGCAACTCTAAACTCAATGGCAAGTGCGCAGAAGCGAGAATCTGGGGATATCATTCGCCGTCGGATCACCCATTTCGGATCGACCATGCGCAACGTGACGTGAGCATGGCGACTTGAGCTGGCAGCGTGCGATCAGCGTGGTGATGTATCAGCATGGGGTGCTGACGGGGACCGTGAAGCGTTGGGGATAAAAGGATGGATGTCGCTCGTCTTGGGCATTGCCACAATCAATTGATATCACCTCCTCTCTACTGCTTTCTCGTTCGTGTCCTTCAACCAACGAGCCAACCAACCAGTTGATCATTACAGAGACTCCCCTGAACCAGAGCTCCCAACGAAACAACAATGCACCGTCCACATTCTCTCCGCAGCCGGACGTACTCTAGACTCTCCTCCTCCTCCTCCTCCTCCTCCTCCACCGACTCCACGCCCACCAGAACAATCTCCATCAATTCGAACCAATCAGCTCAATCAACGGCATCGTCCACGTCCACATCAACCCGGTCGAAGTTGCAGAAGCCGGTCAAGGCCGTCGGTCGCCGATGTCTATATCTCCTCGAAAGCATAGGCCAGCCGTTCGGGGGCTTGCTCAGCGTATACGAGCTCGAGACGATGGAGAAGCAGAGGCCGAGCTATTTGCCGCCGCCGATTTGGGGGGCGAGCATCTACTAGCGGCGATTTGGGACAAGATTTGTGTGCAATTGATGGGATGCGAGTCTACTAGATACCCAGTAATGCCATGACCGTAGCCCCCATTACTAGCCTTCCTCCCACTCAATCCTCCTCCTTCATCCGATAGATGTAATAGCCCGCCGCCGCGAGCACGCTCGGGACGCACTCGACCATCACGCGATCCACATCCTTCCACTCCTGCGTCAGATCCCTCCAAGGCACGAGAAACGGCGTGGTGCGCTGCTTCGAGTCGCGCGGCCCCATCTTCCACTGCCGCTGCAGGCGCTCCGCATTGAAGCGCTCGTGCTCCATCTCCGACAACATGTCGAGTTCCGTCTCCGTGAAGCCAGGGATGGGAACGAGGGGGTCGCCGCGCTTCTCGCGCAGCATGAAGCAGCGCACCGCGCGCAGCTTGCGCGGGATGTCGTCCGCTTGCGCGCGCGTCGATTCCTTGTAGATGCCGGAGAGCTCGTCCCAGTCCGCCATGGCGGGGTCGGAGGCGATTTCCTTCTTCCGCTCGGGCGTCGTGGCCATGAGGATGCGTTGCTTTTTGTAGCTTTCGAAGAGTCCTTCGGCTAGTGTCTCGCGTAGGGCGGGCGGGAGTCTGGGCGAGCGTAAGTAGCTCATGAAAGTGCGCCCGTCGACGTGCAGTGCAATTTGCTCTTCTGGTGGGAGGGAGGAGACATCGAACTTCGTGCGGCCGGAGAGTCGGCTGGTGCTGACGATTTTCTCGAGGGAGCGCAGGCCGTGCTTGTACGAGGGCACGAAGAGGAGGGCGTGGAGGACGGAGTCCTCAATTTTGATGGTGCCGTTGACTTCGAGATGGGGATGGCGCTCTCTGAGAAGCTGGCGGAGCATCAACGCTCGACGGATCGGGAACAGTCTGTCGTCGGGGCCGGTCGAGTTGGTGCCGCTCAGCTCGACCACGCCGTGCAGGTTGTCGAGTAGATGTGCGTCGTCGACTCGTGACTGCGCCGAGAACGCGGAAGATGTGGGTGTCGAGGTGCTCTCGGTGAAAGACGTGTCTCGGTTGACGAGAAACATCAACAGCGACCGCCCGACCTTGCGCTCCTGACCTCCGTCTTTGAACGCGCCGTGGCGCATGATGGAGACAAACTCGTCGAGGAGAGTTCGTTGTGTTTGGAGGAGAGCCTCGCAGTTTTCGAAGCTGACCACGGTCAGGAAACCGTCCGCGGCATTGTCGCGAATGGTATGGCAAGCGTTTGTGAGGTCATCCACCCCCACGACACGAGCATTGTAAGTCAATCTGCGGACCGGCCATTTCTGACCGACTTGCTCCGACAGATTCTTCGCCACAAACTTCTTGCCCGAGCCCACTGGTCCGATCATGCCGATACATGTCGGCGCGGGGATCCCCGATTCCAGACGCTCGTTCATAGTATCGACGATGGAGCCAAGAGACTCTTGCTCGGTCCGATCGACGCTCTGGAGGTCTCCAAAACAACGCACCGAGCATCGGGAAAGCGCCTTGTCAGGGCCAGCCGTGACGATCTGCCGCGCCACCTCGCTCACATCGCCGGTGAGTGTGTCGAAGATGGTGAAGCTGTCGCCGCTGCTGATTCTGCTCGATGGCACGCTTACCGTCGAGATCTTTTGTCGAGAGTCGAGTTGTTCCATGATTGAGTGGACCGGATAGTCTGGGGATTGGTCGATGGTGTTTTGCTCAAAGCCGGTATCCGTCAGTCTCTGAGCTGCTGCGAGACCTAGTCTGATGCCTTTGTCGCCGTTCGGGAAGCCGATGGCGAAGCCAGCCACGAATGCTGATGCAGTTCCAATCTACATGGAGAGGGTCAGCAGGATTCTGTAGCGAACAAAGACAAGTTCGAGAATGTGGCGTCGACACATATGTCTGTATGCACGGGGGGATTCCGCGTTTGCTGTCGTCACGGCGTGACATTTTCATGCGAGGGAACAATTGAATACGAGCAAACTCACCATATGATCACTGGTCTTCTCCATCTGTCGTGGCTGGAAGTAGAGCTTCGGGTCCACAGCGTCTCGGCCACGATGGTGAATGACTCCCTCGTTCCCAAACCGCACAATTAAATTCGGGCACGTCACAAGCGTGTCCAGTCGGCCGTTGGAGCCCAGGTTCAGCACAAAGTCTTCAGCCGTTGCTTCCCAAGACAGGGAGCGACTCAAGTTGATACCCTCTGCTCGCAAGTCGTCGGCGTCAATGATGACCGCAAGGTGCTCTGGATCGGGAGGACCGTCACTGATCATGGGACCATTCCGTATGATGTTCCACAATCGGCCCTTGGCCAGGGGGCGGGTCATGTAGTGAATGATGAATTTCGGCTTCACCTTCTGGAGGAAGTCGAGGGCGGGTTCGACGTCTTGAAAGGCGTCACCCGAGCCGGTGAGGACGACGGTGCTGACTCCCGAGATGGGCGCTTGCTCCAGAGGCGGTGAATGCCAGATGGGACGTCGGTCGATGTCGCGCAGCTGCACCACCTCCCAGCGCAGGGAGGTCTGGTGGGAAGGCTTCTTCACAGCCAGGTCAACGATGGACGAGGCATTATGAGTGAGACAATTGGAGGCGGGATGCTGTAGCGCCGGGCTGCTCACGTCGAGGCCCCATTGAGGCGCAGCGGCGTGGAGCAGACGAGCCACGAAGGCTGCAGATCCCGCGCGGATGGTCAGTCGGGAGGATTCGTGATGCTGATGGGCGCGCTGGTGCTCCGCATCGGTGTCGGCAGGAATGGCGGGGAAGATGAGGTACTCGTAGGACACGGCGCCGCCCACGCAAATCGCTCGAGAGGGCATCGGGCGACACTTTCCTCATCCCCAGGGCCGTGGATGTGCGCTGGTCGGGGGGCTGTAAAGGAGGAAGAGGTGGCACAGCCCGGCCGATGTGCTGTGATTGGTGGGACGCTCCTGCCTCGACTGGCGGCGGTTCGTGACTGCCGCCAACGATGCATGCATGTTGGCCGCCCGCTCCGATATGCTCGAGCAATACGGATCTTCCTATCACCGTCTACCAATTCCTCGTCAATGCTCTAGCTCTCCTGCCGAACGACCTCGAGGTCGCAGTCACGAGCTCTGTCCGATGTCTTGCGGGCCTCAGGCAAGCCAAGAGAACTAACTCCTCACCGCATGCACGACAGCCAGGCTAATGCACGTCCAGCTGAATGGCGGGAAAACTCCGCCTTTGGCCTGGCCTACTGCAACGAAGACTCGACCAAGACTCGACCAGAAGTCTCAGACGGCGCGCATCAGGCGCCTGACATGATGTGAAGCAATCGACAAAAGAACGAGAGTTTCAGCCTTGTCCCGCCCACAGCAACGGGAGGCGGCTGTGTCCTGCGGTTCATGGAGCCGGTCAAGTTTGAAATCAGGTACCGAGATGGGACCGCGCCTTTCCCATCACCCATCAAACTAACACCCTCAATCCCAGTGACTCCAAACTCGAGGTGTGCCTAGACCTTTCAGTTCTGATCATGTCCAATCGCTCAACTCACACAGCACAACAACTGGCGCTTCCCCGCCACCCTCAAGACTTATGCGCTGAGAGAGCTGGAGGAGGAAGATTTCCTTGTCAATCACAAGGTATGACCGAGTCTCGTGAAGGAGTCCAATCTCGCTGAACTCGCCATCAGATCGACCGTAGCTATGACGATAGTACCGTCCGGTTTAAGTTGCTGTATGGCCCGCCGGTGCACTCTCACGTCCCACTGCTAATTTGGAACAGCGTCGGAAAGGGCGTCAGCGCAAATCTACTCGACACAACCAAGCTCCCCTTTCGCTCCGACATTCTCGAGCAAGTCAAGAAGAACGGGTGGATATCGGACGAGTATGAGCATCTCTGGAGACGTGATGGCGGCGGGTCGGCGTGCTTGATCTCGCACAAGATCCTGGGTGCGTAAATCCTGACTCGTCCCCGACAGCCAGCACTGACGCCGAGCCAGTCTTCTTACTACAGACTCCACGGGATGGCAGATCCTTCACTTCGCTCTCCCTGGTGAACCGCGAACGCGCACATTGTGGGGGCATCTTCTTCACCGACGAAACATACAACCTGGACAAGCTGTTGGGGGCGCAAACATATCTCAATCGACATCCCAAGGTCCCTCGAGACTTTGCGATCCTGCCGTTCAATGTGCTCGTACATCACGTCGAGGAGACTCTTGGCTATGTGCAAAAACTATCGCGAGAGCTGACGAGCACGGAGAAGCGGATCGCAGAAGGCAACATTTCGCTCGACGAGAATGGCGATTACAAGCTACTCAATCGGTTGAACCTCGAGCATTTGCGATTACAACGGAGGTCGAACTTCGAGCTGGAGCTGGCCAGGAATCTTTTGAAATACCTCACCGAGTATCAGAATCTGTGGAGCGCTCTGTGGGAAGGGGGCACCTCGTACCTCGAGGAAATGCGGGAGAAGATCGAACAGCAGATGCGATATGCCGAGCAGGTCAAAGTGGATCTCGACATTGTTCCGAGGAGGATCAAGGGGCAGTCGAAAACGGTTTGTGAGCCCCATGCCATTTCACGCAGCGTCATGTGCTGACGGTCGAGGGACTAGATTTTCAATTTCATCGCTCAACGAGACAACGCTCTCAACATCCAACTGGCACAGAGCTCGCGCAGGATCGCCGAGGAGAGCAGACGAGACAATCTGCTCAACATCGAAATCGCCAAAGCGACGGCGCAAGTGGCGGAGGAGACGCGGCAGGACTCGGCGGCGATGAAGACCATCGCCATCTTGACCCTGACATTCCTCCCCGGCACCGCGGTCGCCTCGGTGTTTTCGATGAACGGCATGTTCAACTGGAGTCCGGCACCGGGCGGCCAGATTGCATCGCCGTATCTCTACGTTTTCTTCGTGGTGACGGTGCCTTTGACCATCTTCCTCTATATCGCGGTGAGTCCACAGTGCTGTCAATGCTATCCTGAGGCGGCACATTCCCCTAGCTATCCCCTGCTGACCATGGGATCATAGTGGTGGTGGTGGCACAACTATACGCAGCGACAATTTCAGAAACGGCATGACGAGGGCCTGCAGGACGTTGAGAAGAAGTTGAAGCTTGCGGTGAGAAGTGCAACCGGAACATGGTGATACCGGCTTCCCTGCCATAGTATACCCATGATGCACGACTTGATTGAGCCTTGTGGCCGGCCGCGTAAGATGTCGATCTATACATAGCGTATGCAGTATCGCCCACACGTGCATGCTGTGGTACATCCTCGATCAATGTGTCCAAGAATACAAAGTCGCCACTTGTCTGTGCCTTCTCGACCCCGAATGGGTGTTGGAGCCCTTGCAAACGAATTCGAATCCAACAACCTGATATTTCACCCAGTCGATTGCTTCTATTTCCGTGGTTGCGCCTGCCTGTCAACCACGATTCAGCTCGTCCGGCCCGAACCTCCGCGAAGGCTAATAAGTCATTAGTCCGCCCGACGGCAGGGCCAAGGCTTCCAGCATTCAGCTCTCGCGTGTACCTGAAGTACACGCGCTTTCCACCCCTCCGCCCTCCTCCTCCGCCGTCATTCATCATGCGGAACTGCTTTGCCTGGAGGTGGAGGAAACCCGGCAGGTGATGGCCTTTCCCGCGCCCTTCGACCCCTTCCTCGCCCTTGGTCTGGAGAGAGATGCATCGCCTGCGCTCATCAAGTCGCGATACTACGAGCTCGCGCGTCGCTACCACCCCAATCGCAATCAGAACACCGACGAGTCGAGAACGGCTACCCTTTCGGAGTATTTCAACCACGTGCATCAAGCATGGGAGCTTTTGAAGGAGAGCCACAAGCGGCGGCGATATGTCGAGCTGCTCGGTCTTTATGATTTACACGAGACCATCCTTGCCAGTGCGGCCGACTTGTTGGGGCAACACAGCCATTGCCAACATCCAGACAATCGCCATGTACCCAGCGATGGGGATGACGACGATGTGCCGCGCTTTCCCGGCATCGTCAAACGCTATACCTTCGAGCATGCACAGGAGCGAGCGGATAAGCCGGACAGTCCTGCGGAGGAGCGCAATGCTGATCGTCCCACGCCAAAAGAGTGGGAATCACAGTCAAGGATATCGCGGCTACAGAAAAGAGCGGATTCATCAGATGGAAGCGACAAGAACGCTACGACGGAACGGCGGAAGAAATACGATCGATTACGAAGGGAGGAACTCGCCGCATTCAACACGTATCGTGATGCCATGCTGGCGAAGTTTGAGGCGGAGGAAAAGGCGGAGAAATGCAAAGAGCTGTATGAAATGGCATCCTGGCGGCGCCAGTACTTTATGACGGCTCCCAGGGAAACCTCTCAACGCTTACGCTTGCTCCGGCTCATCAACATCGCCACCAAAGCCTTCACCGCCCAGCAGGAACCGGTGAAGCGTCGGAAGGGCTCGACTGTCAGTGCGGATGGCCAAACTCTATCCACTGGAGATCTTTTCCCCGGGAGTCAACATCTGGGAATCCCTTCGCGACATAAATCGGTTCGCCGACAACGATATAGCAACGACATCAGCGTCGATCAGACCAGCAGTGACGAGGACTACCTGAGCGACCATCACACTTCACCCAGGAGACCGTCACGTGCCGTTTCGCCAGGGCCGAATCACCATCGGCAACGCAGTGGTGACTATGTCGGCCTCACGCTTCAGACCGCACCTCGTAAGCTTGCAAAGCACGACCCCATGTCTCCTATTACTGGGTCCGGACCGAGGGTCATTGTCAAAACGGCGAGCAACCTACACGACATTCCAGATGAGGCAGAGTCGGATTCGCAGGCGGTGTCGCCGACCTCAAGATCTAGATCGCCCATGTCGCCGGGGTCTGGGAGGGTTCAATTCGAGCTGCTTCCTCACATGAGCGCGGCCGAATTATTTGAAGACGCCACCGAAGACAGAGGCAGGCTTCCCAGTGTACACAATCGTACATCGCAGGCAAACGGCAGCCTTTCAGACGCGCCCGGCCCGCACCTGGATTCGACGTTGTTCGAGATCAAACAGATTGGACAGCTTCAGCATTCGGAGATCAGCAATGCGAATGTGCACGAACTTCAAGCCGCAGAGAAGCAGCAGATGTTGGGTGTTCCCCCGGACACTGACAGCTCACCAGTCGAGCTGCTCGCGGCCCTGGCCAATTTGGACAATGCGGTTGCTGCGATGTTTACAGTCAAGCTCGATGTGAAGAGGGATTTCAAATTCCGGCTCGTTTTTGACAAACCTGGCGTGACAGAACGGCAGCATCAGTCCTTTCTCGCCCTCAGCTACCGACGCAAATTACACGTCGAGAAACATGACACCCACTATACATTGCCGCTTGAACCGGAAATATTCCAGGCGGTATGGGACGAGCGCAAGTCTGCAGACGAAGGCGTCTGGATTGATCAGATTTGTATCGACCAAGACTCCGAAAGCGAAAAGACCATCTCGATGGCCGCCATGGACATGGTGTACCGCAGTGCACGCTTGGTCGTTGTCGTGTTGGACGATATCATGCTGTCGAGACAAGAAGGACGAGTGCTGCGAGACCACATGGAAGCCTTCGAAGAGCAAGTCAACGTGCCCCCCAACAAACGTTTCCGTCACCGCGCGCGGCCGTGGCTGGAGGCCCACGATGATTTGTATCGGGTCATTAGGAAGCTCTTGTCATCGTCTTGGTTTGTTCGTGCGTGGTGTAGGCACGAGATGCGGCTCGCGCGGCACCACATCTTCCTCATACCTTGTCGGGCTTCGAGTTCCCCAACAGGACCCGGTATTGTCCGCTTTACTGGATCCTGTCTGGCCCATCTCCTGGCCCTCGCGACCGAAGTGGCTTTTGAACCAGCCATCGAGGCGGTGAAGCCTGCATTGTACGCTTTCTTCCGCGACCGCAGTAAGCCGTCGACCGAGGGCCACCTGCGATCGCACCACGGCAACTTCACCACGGTGGTCGCCGAGGTCTTCGCCATGGAGGCAGGAGGCGATCCTCGCATTCCCGAAGCACAACGGGCGGCCGATGCGAGAAAGGATCAGATTTCGATCATCCTCAATACCTTGGAGTGTGGGCTTGCTTTGCATCCAAAGGCCAGAAACCCAGCAGTGAACCTTCCGCTTGCCGAATGCCAGTACATGCTCCTGCTGTTGGCACTTGCCGCCCGCGACCCGGGGGCTCTGTGCACCGTCGGTCACTCATTCAGCAGCCTCCCATACCGTCTCGGATCCACCTGGATGCTTCTCCCGACGACAGTCGACTCCGGTCTGAACAACTATCGCACATTAGACCGTCTTCCCGCACAGTATCACGTCACGACGCACATCAGAGACGACGAACACTTCGTCCAACTCGACCTGAAATTCCTGACGACCAGCAAAATCCTCCGAGCAGTCGACATCCCGGAGAACCTGCAACTAGCCTACCGCTTCATGGAGCGGTGCAAAGCGATGAACTACGGCCGCAACCGCAAGCGCTACCTCCTCAACGACGCCAACGCGAACCACCTCTTCGGCTCCGTCCGCGACGTCTACGCCGAAACGCTGTCCAGCATCTTCGAGTGCGGGCCCGACTGGCTGAGCGACGTGTGCCAGCGTTACGGCGTCAGCGGCACCAAGCACAACCTGCAAGCCGCGTATGATCTGCTGATTGCGTTCATGAACACCTGCGGCCGCTGGCCCGAGGCCGCGTGGACGGACAGGGCGGCCACGTTCCTTATGGATTTTGTCAATTTCCTCGTCATTCGCGGCATGCCGCAACGCCAGCTCATGCGGCCGCAGGCGTGGCGCCCCATCTGCGTGCACACCGCCGAGGGCGGCAAGGTGCTGACTTTTATCCCGCCGGGAGAGATTCGCGTCGCCATGCCGGCGGCGCTGATGGATGCGGATTACTTGCATTTGGCGCGGCTGTGGATTCTGGAGCCGAGGGATGAGTACAATGAGGATACGCTGCCGCATCATCACGAGTGGACGTTGTTGGGGAAGTCGGTTCTCTTTGCGGACGAGATGGCGATGGAGCTGCTCTCTCACGATAATGGGAACGTTCGAGGGGGGATGAGGGTCTTCGGGCGGATGAAGTGAAGGCCATGTAGTGCAGATCGATGATTTGGTATGCAATGTGGAGGCATGCTACCATCTGTGTTGTGGCGTGAGAAGAGCCAGATTGGTTTGAGATATCAGAGCGGTTCAGCGCGGCGTTTGGGATGGGGAGACGAGCAAACAGATGATTCACTTTACTACCTTAGACGAAGGCCAACAGATCGAAACCCAAGTGCCCTTTCTGTAAATCCTCCAATTACCACAATCAGGCTGCAATCATCCATCCTGGCGGCAAGGCTCGAATCCTCCCCGGAGGTGATCTGCAGCTGGGCAGCAGGGACCGCATAACCTCTCCAGCACGTAACGTCCGACGGGAGCACAGAGCAAGGTTGTCAACGTGGCAGATGGGTAGCACGCTGCGCTGTCAGGCGAACAATAGCGGGGAGCTGTTGGGCGGAGGCAGGGTTCGACAGCAGCCGCACTATTTGGCCGGGTATGCTGTGTTTGCGGGAGGGGATGGGGGATGGATGGCTTCCCCCCGTGGTTTCGCCTTGTCTTCGCTTTCGTTAAATGGGACCATCTCCTCATCGGACGTGGTTCAGGACCTCGACCTCTGTTCATTCGATTCGATCGATCGATCCAAGCATCGAAATGCCTTACACTTACTACACCGACCCGGAGGTCTCGGACGATGACTTCGTGCTCATCGAGTTGCGTCTCTTCCTTGCCACCCTACTCAACTGAAGCCGTGACTGACACCCTCACCCGCAGGACAAAGCACAGCCACCCCAAGCTCTGTGACGCATCACTGAACCCCGCCAGTGAAATCACCATCACCGTCATCCCGGCCTCGGAGTTCAAAGCAGACGGCATCGACACCACGCGAGCAGCCGGCGAGCATGACTTCCTGGTGGCCAACATGTTTGGTCCCGTGGACTGGGAGACGAGTAGCTCGGACGATGAGGATGCAGCTGAAGATGGTGTCTTGACAGCCTTGGAGGCGGGCAAGGCGTACCGGCCTTTTGAGGCAGGGAAGAGGAACTATGTTTGTGAAGCAAACATGTTTGGACCGATGGACTGGGCGCTGGAGTTCTTGGGCCTGAGCATGGAGGAGGATGGGAATGCCGGGGGAGAGAGCGAATAGCGAGAAAGAGGTGAAGAGGGCGTGAGTGATATGCCTGACTCCATCAGTAGCACCGACAGATCAGCATTCGATACAAAAGTCTGTCACTCCACTCGCCTCGATGTATTAATCCTACACATTTCACGCCGCGTCAACCACCAGCCTGCCGCCCTCCTCCTTCGTCCGCCGTTCCAGCACCTCGTTCACTTTCTCCGCCACGCCCTGCTTGCCGTTGAACTTCGACACGAACGCCTCCACCACCTGCTCCTTGCTCGTCATGCCCTGGTGCTGAATCGCGCCCTCGATTTCCTTCTCCGTGGGCAGGCCGAGGAAATGCGCGTAGGGCGGTTCGGCGTAGTCCGCTCCCTTGCCGGACACCATCAACTCCATGGCGATCTTGTCCGGACTCGGGAAGAACTCGTCGACGGTGGCTTCGGTGACCTCGTTCAGTTCGTTGGGCGACCAGTTGGGCGTGCGCTTCGGCTTGTCCACCAGCAGCGCCGTGACGCCCTCGACGAAGTCCGGATGTTCCATGAAGCGTGACGCCATGCCGTGTTCCCGCACGAATGTCTCGGCGATGCTCCATTGCTTCGAGTTGCGCAGTTGGCGGTACGTGACTTTGACGGAGGTCGGCGAGCGCTGCTTGATGGTTTTGAGCGTCTTCTGCGCCCATTTGCTGATCTCCTCTGCGCCCGGCTCTTCCGGGTTCATTTCGCTGAAGGATGCGACCTCTTTGAGACAGGCGTCGACGTCTTGGCGGTTGCTGTGGAAGCAGTAGTCGATGGCTTTCCGCACGTTGCCGGCCACGGGTGCGCTGATGGGTTGGTCATGGGGCAAGCCGGTGCAGAACTCTTCGATGGTGTCGTTGACAACGCGCACCCGATGTTCTGCGGAGTCGTAGTCCTTGAACTCGAGCTCGGCCAAGCGGGCCTCGAGGTCGGGAAGAGAGGAGGAGTGGAGGTAGTGGGTGGCGACGCCGGCGTAGAAGACGTTGACGCCCTTGAGCTGCTCGCTGGTCAAGGCGAGGTACATGCCCAGCTCTCCATCCATACGAGGGAGGAAGAAGGAGGCGCCGACATCCGGGAAGAAGCCAATGGTGGTCTCGGGCATGGCGAATACCGTGTTCTCCGTCGCAATGCGGAAGGGGGCGTTGATGCTAAGGCCCACGCCGCCGCCCATGGTGATGCCGTCGAGGAAGGCGACGTACGGCTTGCCGTACGTGGCAATCATGTGGTCGAGGCCGTATTCGAGCTTGAAGAAGTCCTTGCTGACTTGCTGACCCTCGGCGCCCTTCTTGTTATTGGCCGCCAGCGACGACACATCACCACCGGCGCAGAAGGCGCGGCCTTCTCCCTTGATGACGACGACATTGGCCATCTGGCTCTTGCTCCACTCTTGTAGTCTCGGGATGATCTTCCTGCACATGCTGCCATCGAGGGAGTTGAGCTTCTTGGGGCGGTTGAGGGTGATGGTGCGCACGCCCTGGTTGGAGCTGAAGAGGACATCGTTGGGCTCGTCGCCGGGCTGCTCTTTGACGGCGGCGGGCGATGCGGTGGCGAACTCGAGGGCAGTCAGCGCAATGCTCCAATATAGAGATGGGGAAAGCAGGGGGAGGGCATGACTGGCTCACCTTCTTCACCACACTGCCCGTCATGGCCGGGTGGAGGATTTTGGCGCGTAGCGGCATGGTGCTCCGGAGACTCGCCTGGACGGCGAAGGATCGGGTGCAGGTGGTAAGAAACATTGTCGTGCTCGCCAATGCCTCCTCAGGGCCGAGATGGGTCGGGGGAGGGTGGACGGGCGGCGCGAGCTCGAAAAGAACGCGGAACAGCCGAAGCGACGTCACTCGCTCACCTCGGCTGCGGCTGCGGCTGCGGCTGTCGGCCTGAGGCATCAACACGCTTCCCCTCACACGCCTCCTCCGTTGACGGAGAGGGACGGACGGAACGTTCGATTAATGAATGTGCAAATAATGACGGTATCGTCTCGTCAATTCATTCGTACTAGACTGTTGCCCCCGTCCCTTGTAATCCTCGAATCATCGCTCAATTGTCCTTTCTGCATACTAGCTTTACCGGTCCACCACTGTTGATAAGCTGTGAATAAGCATCGAACCAATCCTATTCAATGGTAAAAGTCAAGAAGTCAACCTGCTGCATCGTCACTGTCTAAAATCACCCCAGGCTTCCAAACAGCGACTCAGAGTCGGCCTCTGCGGCGCCGGACTCGGTGGCCTCGCAGCAGCCATTGCCATCGCGCGAGCAGGCTGCGATGTCACTGTCCTCGAGGCCGCGGCCGAGCTGGGCGAGGTACGTAGGATTCGATACCTTGATCCATTCGTCGCAGCTAACCAGCTCGGTGGCAGATCGGGGCCGGGATCCAAATGACGCCCAACGTCTCCCGCCTGCTGATCAAATGGGGCGTTTCGGACATCATTGGCGACGACCTGGTGCAATGTCGCTACATCAACATGCGGAATTCAGACGGCAAGATCATCCAGAGGACGGAGCTGGTTCCCAAGACAGTGCGCGAGTTCGGCTTTCCGTGGTGGGTCGTCCACCGTCACCATCTTCACGTCGGTCTCTCCGAGGCGGCAAGACGGCACGGCGTCAAGCTCGTAATCGACGCCCGAGTGCAGGACATTAATTTCGAAACGTCTCCCGTCCGAGTCCGGACGACCAAGGGTGCGGAGTATACCTTCGACCTCCTGATTGGCAGCGACGGGTTGAAGTCCGTGGTGCGCAAGGCGCTGTTCCCCGACGTCACGCCGCGAGCGGCAACCCACAACGCCGCCTACAGAGCGATTGTCCCGTACGAGGAAATGTGGCAAAAGGTGCCCGAGTCTCGCGAGTTTGGCAACGCCATCGACGTGTGGTCCGTGGACAAGGGCTATGTGATCACCTACCCCATCTCCGGCGGGCGCGACTGGAACGTCGTGTTGTCGCATTACTTCGACCGGCCGGTGACGGATGTGGAGGAGAACGTGGATATGGACAAGGTGAAGGAGTACTTCAAGAACGTCGATCCACGCTTGAAGAAGATGATTGATGTTATCCCTCAATCGAATCGTTGGCCGCTCCTCATCACCGGTCCGTTGAAGTCGTGGTCCAGCCCACAAAAGAATGTGGTCTTGATGGGCGATGCGGCGTAAGTTGACATGAGGAGTACCCCTTCCTCGAACATTACTGTCAATGCTGACGCCGAATCTAGCCATTCGATGCAAAATCACATGGCACAAGTAAGCAACTCTCAGGTAGTCCAGATATCTCGAGATCAATTGGAGCGATGGATACCTGGGAACACCCTCTTGAATTGAAACAGACACACGTGCTAACCCAGGAATGTTAGGGAGCCGCAACTTCGATGGAAGACGGCGCATTCCTCGGTCGAGCCCTGGCCGAGGTGGTGCGAGGCGTACTGTCCCTGGAAGAAGCGATTCACGTCTACGAGAAGACGCGCATGCCCCGGGCCTGGCTGAAACAACAAGCGTCCTTTGCCATGGGTGCCATGTACATGTATCCTCCGCCTGGTGATCAGTACCGTGAAGCCGCATCGAAGGAGTCGGTGGCGTACACGGAAGAGCAGAATGAGATCCGAAATCTGCAGAACACATCTCGTCACGTGACGGGACCAGATGTCAACCAACTTTCTTGGAATCTCTGGGGCGCGCCGGAGACGCTTCAAAGCGTGTTCGCTTACGATGCTGAGGCAGATTGTGACCACAGCGTCCTGACGTACCTGGCGGAGAAGACGCCATGGGATAGGAATACCGGGATGAGTGAGGGGGTGGAGCGGAAGTGGGTGGGGTGGTTCATGCCGGAGGAGTATGTTGGTCGCATCACGCACGCGAAGGGCGCCAAGTTGTGAGGTTGAGGACGTTCTTTGCACGGGAGGAATGGGGGAACGGAAAGGGTGGGTGATGTGAGAAGAGACCATGAATTGTATATGGCAATCACGTGACCCTGAACCCCTTGAGTACAATGCAGCGCGATATTGGCGGAACGACTTGGACAACTGCCATACTGATTGACCCTTCGGACCAGCGTGCTGTTGCTGTTCTTTTGCTCTTCGTCGTGCCCTTGACGCTGTAGCAGTCAGCACACGATAAGATGAGGTAGATTGGCCGAGCGGCCCCGGGGGCCAAGGCCGACGCGCCGTGCACATCCGCATTTGAAATTGTGCCTGATTATGTAACACGCGCTCAGGGGGGGCATCCGGGCAGGGAAATGACCATTCAGTGGAGCTTCCGGCGATCAAACGAAGCAGCTGAACAGACTCGAGTGTTCCTCTGTGTCCTCACAACCTCTTTCCTGCTGCTCATCCTACTCCATCGATCGTGGTGTGTTATTGCGGTGCTCGAGTTGACATTGGGCGGGCCGGCTTTCCCAACAGAACCTCCGGGCTTCCGACGGAAAACTCTCCTGCCGATCCTCCGGCCGTTCCATTGCAGGAGAATTCGGAGAGAGAACAGCGAAGGAAGACCAGGATCAGACCCCAGACAGTCAGACGACATACCTCTCGGACGCAAGTGGGAAGGGAGTCAGGAAGAACCGCGTCCGCTGCACAAACCGCCGGGAATGCGTGCATAAAAGGTACGTGTTGCGCCTTGTCGAGTCTTTTCGCGTGTTTGCATCATCGATCGCGCCTGCCGAGCACCGCCTCCTTCCTCAGGCACGACAAGGCAACAACCCGGGGGGCTGAAGAAGAGCACTCATCATCCTCATCATCCACCATCCCCACCGCCACCCATCTTCCATCGCGTCCCCTCCGCAACTCGAAGTGCGAGGTCCATGCGGTCCACGCCGCATCTGCACAATCCCGCCCCGTTCCTGCAGCAATTGTGTCACTTGCGGACCGCGACGGATCGTGCTTGACCGCTTACTTTTTCCCCCATCATCACATCACATCACCTCTCCCCGGCACTCCTCTCCCCTCACCTCTCCATCCCCTTCTCCCTCCTCTGCGCCCCCGACTCCGCGACGGCATTCCTTGCAACCCTCTAACTCCCTCCCTCCGCCAGAATCATGCCGATCCGCGCCCTCAATCCCTTCACCTCCGCCTCGCCTCCTCCTCTCAGCATCACCGGCGAAGTCTTGTCAGAGAAAGAGCCGATACGCGACCCCGCCGCTGTACGCTCCAAGTTCCGTCCGCGCTTTTCCATGCCATTCGCCGCCGCGCCCAAACCTGCCCGATCCGATCAACAGACCACGAGACTCGAGCCACCACTATACCACCCGCCCTCCACCCTCCACCCTCCCTCGCCGCAAATCCCCACCCTCAGTCTGCCCACCATCAATCTCACCACCGCGACGGGGGAGAAGAGCAAGTTGGACGACATGCAGAAGCCATTGACCCTCTTCTCGCCCCCGAGCCCCGCGGAAGTCAAGCGCCTCGCAAAGCAGCACGCCGCATTCGGCCCCTTGGGCTCCAGACAACACCTCTACTCCTCGCGCTTCGTCGGCACCGAGTTCCCCGAGCCCATCGAAGATGAGCCGCCCTACTACTTCCTCATCACCACCTACATCTCCTACCTCATCCTCATCATCTTCGGCCACGTCCGCGACTTCTTCGGCAAGCGTTTCATGCAGGACTCATACAAGCATTTGCGGGAAAGAGACGGGTACGCGCCGCTCAACAGCGACTTTGACAATTTCTACATTCGACGCCTGCAGCTGCGGATCAACGACTGCTTCCGTCGCCCGGTGACTGGGGTGCCGGGCCGCTTCATCACCCTGCTCGATCGAGAGAGTGACGACTTCAATTTGAGCTTCAAATTGAAAGGCACCACCACCGAGACCTTGAACATGTCTTCTTACAACTACCTCGGCTTCGCTCAATCCGAGGGCGAATGCGCCGATGCGGCCGAACAGAGCATCAGGAAATACGGAATCTCCTTTTGCTCCCCGCGCGCGGATTGCGGAACCAGCGATCTGCACTTGCAGGTGGAAAACCAGGTGGCGAACTTTGTGGGCAAAGAAGCCGCGACGATCCACAGCATGGGCTTTGTGACGAACGCTACCATCTTCCCTGCGCTGGTCGGGAAGGGATGCTTGATCATCTCCGATCAGCTCAACCATTCGTCCATTCGATTCGGTGCTAGACTTTCCGGGGCGGTAATTGACATGTTCAAGCACAACGACATGTCCGAGCTGGAGCGCTTGCTGCGCGAACGCATCTCTCAAGGACAACCGCGTACCCATCGACCGTGGAGGAAGATCCTGGTGGCCGTTGAGGGGCTGTACAGCATGGAAGGCACGCTGGCCAACCTCCCGGGACTCGTTGCATTGAGGAAGAAGTACAAGTTCGCCCTGTACGTCGACGAGGCGCACTCTATTGGTGCGATTGGCCCCCGAGGCCGCGGCATCTGCGACTACTTCGGCATCCCGCCCAGCGAAGTCGACATTCTCATGGGCACCTTCACCAAGTCGTTCGGGGCCAACGGCGGCTACGTCGCCGGCTCGCAAGCCCTCATCGATAAGATCCGCGTCACCAACGCCGGCAACATTTTCGGCGAGACGCCCACGCCCGCCGTCCTGACACAAATCTCCGTCAGCCTGAAAATCATCAACGGCGACCTGGTGCCCGGGCAAGGCGAAGAGCGCCTGCAACGCCTCGCCTTCAACTCCCGCTACCTGCGCCTAGGCCTCAAGCGCCTCGGGTTCATCGTGTACGGGCATGACGACAGCCCCATCATCCCGCTCCTTCTCTACCACCCCGCCAAAATCCCCGCCTTCTCCCACGAAATGCTCAAGCGCAAGATCGCCGTCGTCGTTGTCGGCTACCCCGCGACGCCGCTCATTTCTTCGCGCGCGCGCTTCTGCGTTTCCGCCGCGCACACCAAGGACGACCTCGACCGCTTGCTGGCCGCCTGCGACCAGGCGGGCGATGTGCTGCAGTTGAAGTTCAGCTCGGGCGTGGCGGGCGGGCAGGAGGCGATGCACGACGGGCTGATGAACGAGAAGCAGAACGAGATGCGCGCGCGGCTGGAGAGTGGGAGTGAGGTCGTGGTCACACCGCCCCGGTGGCGGTTGGAGGATGTGATTCGATGCGGCGTGGCGGACGTGAAGCAGCCGCTTTACTGATTTCTTCTCCTCTGTGTTTCTTCCATTTCTTCGAGCACGGCGTTTTTGGCCTGGCAGGGGCTCCTCTTCTGCACTACATGGTTTGGGTGGGGAATTTGGGATGGGAAGGGATACAAAGGCGCAATGCGAGTGGGGGGCCCACATCGCGATGGTTGTCTACTTCGATTCTTTATTAATGTTTGCCATACACCATGGGGAGTGGATGGAGAGACAAGAGGAAGTGGGATGGAACGAGCGCGTAACGCAGCGGAGGAGGCCGTGGCGTGGTTTGTGAATAGAGATCAAGAAGTATCTGTTGAGACACCGAACTTTCCATTGTGTTTGCCTGTCAACTGGTAGCTTGACATCGCCGCCTGTTGATTGCTATGCATGAAATGCCACTGCACGCCTCAACGACCCTCCCTCCAACCGATGGGTATAAGAGCCGCAGCAACCTGCTGCACCCCCCTCTCCGTCGCCAACAGATTGAACTGCGCCGCCGCATTCCTCGTATCCTGCACCTCAATCCGGATCCCCAAATCATTAATCTGCCGCCTTGTGCGCGGGCTCAGCGGCACAATCGAGCGCCCCGTGCCGAGCACCAGCAAATCCGGCTTCGGCCACGCGAGCGCCAGCACGCCCCAAGCCTGCGCCTCGACATCCCACTGCCCCTTCGCATTCAGCAACTTGCCCCCCTCGCTGCGCACGCCTTTGTCGTCGTCCCCGACAGCCCCGGCGCCGATCGTGCCTTCTTTCCGGCCTGCGCGGATCCAGGGACGCCATTTGAAGGCTTCGCCTCCGCAGAGCAGCACGCCGGAGCCGGTGACTTTGAGGCCGCTGTTGAGCGCGAAGCCGTCGTCTAGGCAGGAGTCGATGCCCGTTGTGGGGGGCGGGGTGTTGGCTAGGATGTTCATCGCGGCGAAGTCGGTTTGCGTGTCTTCTTCGCTCGGTGGGCCGCGGTCGCGGGATTTCGGGGCGGCGGGGGGGTTGGAGAGGGTGGGCGTTGACCGGATGCATCGTGCTGGTGCCGTGCGAGATTGCAGGGAGGGTGGAGGTTGGAGGGTGTGGCGGAGGGAGGTTGAGGCTCGTCGGGAGAGGTCGAGGTGGTGGCATCGCTGGCAATGCGCGGCCACTCGCCGGCTGATGGTCGCCATGGCTTTGTATGAGGCGATATTGCCTCCAATAGAGCCTCTTGTTGCGCTCCTCTGGTTCTAGTGATGCCGACCGGATTGTGCTGCAACGTGCAATGATTGTGTGAAGGTCGGTGGGATTGCTGAAACGCAACCAAAAGTCGAGCGTCATCGATCAATCATCGGAGCTTCGCGAGCTTCCTCCGACTTCACCCCCGACCAATCGCCTTGTCTTCCATCAACCGCCTCTCACTTCCTACCGAACGTGCATCCACAGGGGAGCCCGAGCCGGATGATGGAAGCCATCGACTTGACTGATTCTGTGTGACTCGCGGCACAGACCTAGATCACTTCGATCTCTGCATCTTGCCGTGACATCCTCCTGAAGACACGCGTTCACCCTCGACACTCCAACGAAATGCTTCGAGGCCATTCTCTGGAGCCCAACGATGGGTAGCACAGCGGAAGGAGCATGCCGGCTTTTCACTGCACCCACCGTAGCTGCAGTCGCCGAGCAGCTGCTGCGCTGTTCGTGCAGCAGCCTGCAGCTCCACCCCGCGCAGCTCAGCCTCTCACGGCGAAGCTCTGCACGCCGCACCTGATGGACGCAGCGCACCGAGGGACCATGATGTACAGCAGTACGCCTCTTCTGCTGTATTAGAAGACCTACGACTGCACGGAATGCATTAGAAGGACGCTTCGGAGATGCGATGTATTCTATGTGCCGCGTTGGGCGGCGTCAAGGTTGGTAGTTAAAACCGACCTCTCGATTGACCTCATTCGAACGTTTGCAAAGAGGGCCATGGTGTGTGGGCAGTGGTACAAAATGGACGACCGAACCTGGTGGGGCTTGTGACTTGCTGGGGGCCAGGAGCGGGCGAGCCTCTCGACCGACATCTGCTGTGCCACCTGGACGCAAAGTGGATCGGAGGAAACCGTGTGTCCGCCGGAGTAACAAGCACAGGTCCAGTTCACCGAAACCATCTCTTCTTCGAATCCGGTGTGGAAAGGCCGCGAGCACCGACTTTCCGGCTCGTCACGCTGTCACCTGACCACGCGCTCACCTCGCCGAAAGCAGGCCAAAAAGGCTGCCTCGATGGTTCGCAAAGCAGCTGCACGTCTGCGCCTCCGCCCCGTCGCCGGCTTGGCCATGGCGGAGACGAGTCGCAGCGGTCCGCAGTGGACTGCAACAACCAACCAGACGACCAGGTTGTCGATCTGACGTCGTCTCCCTTCACCGCGAGCCTCACTGTCTGGCCCCCTGCATGCGATGCCGCGTAGCGCCGCGGTTCGTAAGGCAATGTCCATGACAGCGAACCGCCGTTGCACGAACGTGAGTAAGTGCGGAGCGTGATGTCTTTTAATCCCTACCCACCCCGCTTCTCCTTCTGTCTCTTCATCTCTCTCGTACCCCTACACACGTATACTCTCCTGCCGCCCGTCTGATTCTTTCGTATCTCTTCCAAGTATTCCGAAGCTCGATAACACATCCGACGCGCGGTCGTGCTCCGCAAGAAACACCAGCACGAAACATCCCGCAAGAGATTTTACCATGGGAGATCAATACCCAGCCGCCCCGATGGCGCCCGGAACTGGACCATTTCCCGATGCACCCATGGGGCAACCAAACCAAATGCATGAGTACTACCCGGCTCAAGGACAGCAGTTCGACCAACAATACGCTCAGCAACATTACGACAATCAGCAATACGGCAATCAGCACGGTGTATATCACAACCAGAACTACAACATGTATGATGGAAAGCCGAAGAAGAACAACAAAATTGGCAACCGCGTGGGAACTCGATATGAAGGCTACACGCTGGAACGGAAGCATCCCGACTCCAAGCACCCGGACGCCTGGGCGAGCGTGATTCCAACTCCCATGCACCTCGATCAGAAAGAGCTCCGATTCGCCATCAAGAGACACAAGGCGTACGGGGGAAGCTTGGGGGTCCAGGCGGACCTTCAGAAGCTCACGACGATCCAGCAAGGCGCCGTGAACCATTTCATCGGCGAGCGGATGCGGGGAGAACGGGATCGGTATGCGCAATGGGTGCTCGCAGACGTCCAGGGGGTCAAGAGAGGCTTGTTTTCGAGGGAGCTTCAGAGGATCGAGGTCATCTTGAGATGCGACGACAAGAACGCCAAGAAGGACTCCGATCGCAAGGGGTCTAAAGGGGGGAAGAAAAAGCCCACGACTTTCGAGATCGTCGACCGTGAAGAGCTCAACCGCAAGAAGGCGCTGAAAGGGAATGGCAAGATCCGCAAATCCCGCAGCGATAACGATTTGTATGCTTGGGGGAATGAGGGAGGATACAACAGCAACAACTTCCAGCAGATTCCCGTCCCACCACACATGCCGCAGTGGCAACAGTTTCCACAGCAAGACCAGTACCCCCAACAAGGGCAGGTCCCGGACCCATTCCCTCATCAGCAACAAATGCAAGGGGGAGTGTACTACGGCCCCGACAATTATCAACCGGGCCCTCCCCAGTTCCACCATCAACAGGAACCTCAATATGGCGTCGCGGACCCCTTCCCCCCACAAGACGACGCATACTACCCCGACGACCAGCAAGCCCGCCCTCGGGCGCGGCAACACCGCGCCTCCTCCAGCCGGCCGAAGACGGAACGCCGCGTGAGCGCGCTCGAAGATCAAATGGACTACATGGCGCAAAAGATGGAGCAGTTCCGCATCAGCGGCGGCAACTCGAGCGAAGACGCCACCACCTCGTACGAAACCGCTTCCATCTTCTCCTCCCCTCCTCCCCGTCGTCATCGCTCCGCACGCACTCCTGACGCTCGTGTCGATGGCAGTGACCTCTCCTCGCCCACCGAGTACTCGCCCGGCAGCAGCCTGGAGCGATCGCGGAAACCGCACCGTTCGCGCTATCGAGGCGGCAGGCATCGAGAGTGGGAAGTCGTGCCGGCGTACTCGGCGCGCAACGAATGGGGTCTTCCTGTGGAGCGGAGACGCTCGACCCGCGGCGAGGCTGGCTCACGCCGCCCGAAGCTGCACCACGCTGCGACGTACGACGATTATCCGTCGGGCAGGGCGACGGATGGTTCGTCGCGGCCGAGAAGGCTGACGGATGCGGCGGACGATCGGTACGACTTCGAGAATGAGCGGCGGAGGCCGCGGTTGGATTATGATGCGCTTGACGAGGGAGGGCGCAGGGAGTATGGATCTACGCGGTATCGACACCGGAGCAGCGTTGCTGGGTTGGGCGGGTCGCGGCGTTATTACGATTGACATGGATGGTATTTACTACTTTGATCTTCTGTAATTACGATAATGATGATGCGGTCGAGGCAACTTTTGGACTCAACGAAAGGACCACGATGGATGGAGTGGACGGGCGGACGCCCTTTCCTTCCGGGGAATTTTCGGCCGCCTCTCAGAAGGGAAGGAGCGATTTGAGGGCAGCCCCGCGCTCGAAAGGGGAGCCATCGTCGCAGTTTACGACCAACTTTAAGCCGCAACTTTTTTCGCTCCTCTCATCCCGCCTTTGCCGCCCTTCAAATCCCGCACACCTCGCGTCACGCACCACCTGCTGCACCCCTACATCCTCATCAGCATCCCTAGCGCAACAGGCCCAACGCGATTGTCGCACACCTCGGACCACCTATGGAACGCCATTCCGCTCACATCTACAGCCAACACCATCGCCTGATCGCGTAGCTGCCGCCGCTCCAGTCGGTGACGAAACCCTCGGCCCGATCGCTGGTGGAGACCTTCATGTAGCCCACTGCAGCGTCCAACCTCGTCTCTTGGCACGCGGCAACCATGTCGACCGTTCGCGACTTTGACTCCCGCAGCCGTGCTGGCACGGCGGGCGCCGGGGACGTGCAGCCGCCCATCGCGCTGTCCCCCATCACCACCGACCACCCCTCGAGGGACCGCCGCGGCAGCACCGTCTCCAAAATTTCCCGCTTCTCCCGCCGCTCCGCCAGCTGGGATGGCATGCGCCATCGCCGCCACTCGAGGAGCAACACGGTCGGGACGTGGCATGAAGCCGAGTCGCACGAACTGGAAGGCTGGCTGCCCGGCGCCGAACCGGGTATCGACACCACTGCCGAGGACGAGGAGCTGCCCTTCCACATTGCGCGGCTCAAGGCGCAATGCGACATCAATATCATCGACTTCTCCTCCGATCCCGACGTTCAGCCCAGCCACGTTCGCGTCGACAACGACGATCTCGAAGAGGCGCTGCTGCAGGGCCGCTCGGAGAAGTACTCGTGCCGCTGGATCTCCGTCAACGGGCTGAGCTGGGACGTCATCAAGGTGCTCGGCAACACGTACAATCTGCATCGCTTGGCCATTGAGGACATCTGCCATACGCACACCCGCACGAAAGTGGATTGGTACGCGGACCATGCTTGCGTCATCCTCACCCTGCAGAAGCTGGTCATGTTGCACTCGCAGGACGGCGACGAAGATCGCTGCGACTGTCACTTCCTGCATGACGATGAGGAGGAGCAGAGCGAGAAGCACCCGCACACCGCCAAGGTGAAGCAGAAGCTGTGGTGGTGGCAACGTCGCAAGCTGGCCAAGGCAAGGCGACAAAGTCGTCTTCCGTACGACCTCGACAAGAATGACGATGGCAGGGTTGATGAGTTCGTCAATGCCCACACTGGCACCTCGCCCGATACCCCCATCCGCCCCGCCCGAACCCTGCATCGCTACGAGAGCTCGCAGATTCCCGAGCATACCGCTTTCATGGAGAGACACAGCTCTCTCGCGGCGGAAGACCTCGCCGTCACTGTGGAACAGGTCTCGATTTTCCTCTGCGCCGACAACACCGTCATCTCGATCTTTGAACAGTCCGCCGAGGATGTCGAGGATCCCATCCGCGACCGTATCTACAGCAGCGAGACCATGCTTCGTCGAAGTGGTGATGCGTCCCTCCTGCTCCAGGCCATCATCGATGCCATCGTGGATCTCGCCATTCCCGTTCGAGACGCCTACAACAAAGCCCGCAAGGAGTTACAGGTCGACGCGATGGTGAACCCCAGCATCTCCACCTCACGAGCGCTCCACATCTTCGGCGAGGAAATCGACATGCTACAGAATTTGATCAAGCCGATCGTGCACCTCGTCAACGCCATCCGCGACCACAACGCCAACGGCCCCGTTAACCCCCCGACCCCACCCGCGCAGTCACTGACCTCCCTCTCGCCCCCACCCGAGGGCTACGAACTCTCCGCCACGATCGACATGAAGCCCGTGGAGAAGACGCGACGCGACCGTGAGGGCGCGCCGGTCTTCAACCGCAAGATCTCCAACTACCGCCGGGCGGGAGTCCTGCGGCCGCACGACGCGACGAGCGTGTCCATCACGCCGCTCGCGCACACCTACTTTGGCGACGTGCTGGACCACTGTATCACCATGATACAAGCGCTGGAGCAAATGGACGCCTCCGCGACCAACATCTCGACGCTCATTTTCAACACGGTCGGCGCGCGCACCAACAACTTCATGATGATTCTGGCCATTGTGACGGTGCTGTTCGCTCCGCTTACTTTTATTTCCGGATATTTCGGGCAGAACTTCAACAAGGCGGGCGGCATCGACGAGCCCTTTTCTTACTTCTGGACCGTCGCTTTGCCCGTCCTCGCGGCGTTTGCCCTGCTCGTTTTTGCTACGATGCTCTGGGACACGATCAAGGACTGGCTGGCCAAGTATGGGATGCGGCAGCATCGGAGTCGGCGAAACAAGATGCGGCGCGCGCGGCAACAGCGACACTAGATACATAGACGGGCGGGTGATTGGAGTGTTTTGGAAATTAGCATATTCGAGTAGGTCTGATATCCCTTGGATTGTAGCGAGGCGTAAGACACCCATTCTCCACCACATCTCCCCGCACCCGAGAAGTTCGACCGCGCTCATTCGAGGGATTGCACGAGGTCGACCAGCCCACACGGCAGATTGCCAATAACCGCCGGGTCGTAGTTCGGGTTCGGCGGCGTGATGGTGAAGGCCTCGAGGGAGTACGCCTGCAGGCTTGGGCACGTGTCGACGGTGTAGTACACAATGCAAGCGGAATTCGATGGCACGTACGTGAAGAGCGCGGCGGCGGTGCCGTCGCCGTAGGAGGCGCCGTACAGGAGCGCTGCGACGCAGCCTGGTTGTAGAAAGTCAGCTGGGCGTCTGCTCGTGGAGCGAATGGGGTGGGGATGGACTCACATGCGTACGCGCTGGGTTGTGCTGCGGTGGACGTCGCTCCGAACGAGCTGAAGGTGCTCGGTTTGTAGGGCTGGCCGCCGGAAAAGCTCTGGCTGTTGGGCGTGTAGTAATCCGCGAGGTTGTTCGAGGCGCAAGCGGCGTAGACGGTCGTGGTGGAAGCATAGGCGGTCGTGGTCGCCGTGACTGTCCTCGTGCTGTGGAGGCGGAGTTATTAGAGTCTGGGGCTTTGTGGGTGGGGCCAGGGCCTCCGGCACCGATGTCGTGCGTTGGGCGAGGGGAATTCCACTCACGTCGGGGCTTTGGTCAAGTAGGTGGTGAAGGTTGACGTGGACGTCTGGCAGGCGCCCACCTTTTGGGGCTCCGGCGCCGCTGCACGGGGCAACAATGCGTCTTCTTCGACGAGCACAGCGCGCTTGATCGGGGCGCTCCCGCCGCTGCCTTGGTACACAGCGCCCGGGATCGCAGACTGGATGGGCACAAATCTGCATGTGATTAGAGGGGGCGGAGGTGAAGGAGAGATGGGCGGAGGCTCACCCCGACGGTGCAGGAATGATGGTAGTGGACACGCCCCCTTGCACCGTGCGTGTGACGGTTTTCGTCGCCACCGCGCCAGCGCGAGTAAAGGTGGTTGTGGTGTGCGTGGTTCTGGTGCATGCGGCTCGGGGCTGGAGCTCGACCGGGCTGGCGAAGACGGCGCTGGCCAGAGCGGCCCACACGAAAGCGGCGGTGCGCATAGTATTATTACTTGGTAGAACGGATAAAAATAAGAGAAAGAGCGCAGGAGATGACGGAAATGTTAAGCCAACGAGGGAAGAAAGCAAATACCTGTCGTGGGCATGGGTAGGGCGCCCATCACTTATGCATCTGGAGGCTACAGAGTGGCCTGATGTCTGGACCTGGATGGAGAGGAATCGGCCAGTCCAGAGCGGTGGCATTGTAAGCTGCCAAGAGCAATCTAAGAAATGTGTAGCGACTTGGAAGAATGAGTCCTTGAGGACAAATGTGAAGGCGTGAGGTCGTCTCTGGAACCACGTGGGTCGCGTCGGACGCTACGACAATAGCAGGCTTGGCGGGACGAGGGGCGCCGTATCGGGCGAGAACAAGCGAGGATGGCGGATTATCGAAGGCTGTGGAGAACTAACATCGCAAAAGGATGCACGAGTCCTGATGCTCGATAAGTGGTAATAGTATTGATTCAGTGCTTCCCGCCGGCCGTCACATACACGCCTTTGGGCCCCGAGATCGGCATCATTTCTTCGTGAGCGTACCAATGACATGCGGCATGGTATCGTACGGGCCTTCGCCGGCGCCAGGGTAGAGATTGACTTTCTTCCAATCGCCCGTCTTCAGTAACCACTCATCCGTGGGTCTAGTCGTGTTGCAGCCGCCCAACATATGCGGCCAAACGATGTTGATAGCCTCTGTTCGTACGTCAGCCTCGAATCCACTCGCTTCACAAACGACAAAGGATGGACCTACTTTGCCAGTATCCTACAAAGCTGCCTTGATACTTGGTCTTGATATGCTCAAAGACCAACCACTGCCCGCCCGACTTCAACAGCGGATATAGTTCCTTGATGATCTTCTGCGGCGTGGGAATGCTGCACAAGCACTGCACGGTGATGATCGTGTCGATCGACCCCGGCTGTAACCCGCCCTTGGTCTGCAACTCTTCCGCGCCGCACCCAATCACCTCGTACACGTTCTCCAACCCCGCCTTGCGTGCACTCTCCCGCAGCGCAGGGTGCAGGCCGACGTTCGGCTCAACGCCGTAGATCTTGGTGATGTCGGGGTTGTTGGCGCGCTGGAAGAGGTACAACCATTGGCCGCTGCCGGGGCCGATGTCGAGACAGACGCCGCGAGCGTGGTTCTGGAGGAGCGGCATGACGGCCGGCGCGGCATTTTCAGCGGACAGTGGGCCGAAGAAGGCCCAGAAGCGCGCGAACCAGGCGGATTGGAAGGCGGAGATGGAGAGGAAAGTGGAGATCTGGAAGGTCAAGAGAAGGTGTAGGATGGTGTCGAACATGAAGTAGAGGGAGATGGCGAGGATTTGGATGGGGCGGAGGAGGTTGAAGGGGCCTTTTTCGGCCGTCGAGACTTTGAGGGGTGCTGGTTTGTTTGGTTTGGATTGGGTCATGATTGCGGTGGTGTACGAGGTGGTAGTGGTTGGGAGGGGGATATGGATGCGGGTGCGGAGAGGTGAAGTTGAATCACTCCTCAATGGACAGCGCTTGGGCACAAGACGTGGGACGTAGCCACGGAAAAAATGGATCAGAGGCTGTGATGCGTATGTGTATTCATGACAAGGCTGGTGAATGGTAATATGACGGAGGAGAATGGTGTGGAAGGGCAATTGGCAATGGACGGGGACAATCAATATCTCTTGGCATTAATAATGTGGGGGAGGCCTGAGCTTGGGCCCCGCGGCAGATGGCTCCTTCCGAACTGGTGCCTTCATCACACCGCAGGAAGCCATCCGACCTCTTCTGCCAAACCATCATCGCCAAACACCTCCTCACCCCCTCTATCCGCTCTACGATACCTGCGCATACACCCAGATACCCTCCTGAGCCCAATCATCCCGCCTGCGAAGACCTCATCCGTCACTCCCTCCCGCCGTCGCGCCCCTACTGCTCCCTCCCTCCTCCTCCTCCTCTGCCCTCGTGCCGGCCACCGTCATCATGTCGTCAAGAAAGAAGATACTATTGAAGGTAGGATACATTGCACAGAACCATGCCGCCTCTCCTGCTAACGATCCCTCGCAGGTCATCATCCTCGGCGACAGCGGCGTAGGCAAAACAAGCTTAATGAACCAATACGTACGCATCCACCAGCAAGCAACGCAGGTCCCATCACCCTAGCCTAACAAAACCGTGACGGCAGGTCAACAAAAAGTTCTCCGCCTCCTACAAAGCGACCATCGGCGCCGACTTCCTCACCAAAGAAGTGCTCGTCGACGACCGCCTGGTGACGATGCAACTCTGGGACACGGCGGGCCAAGAGCGCTTCCAGTCGCTCGGCGTCGCCTTCTACCGCGGCGCCGACTGCTGCGTGCTGGTGTACGACGTCAACAACGCCAAGTCCTTCGACACCCTCGACAGCTGGCGTGACGAGTTCCTCATCCAGGCCTCGCCCATGGACCCGGAGAGTTTCCCCTTTGTCGTGCTGGGCAATAAGGTGGATGTGGATGAGAGCAAGCGCGTTATTTCCAGCAAGCGCGCGGCGGCGTTTTGTCAGAGTAAGGGGGGAATACCGTATTTTGAGACGAGCGCGAAGGAGGCGGTGAATGTCGAGCAGGCTTTTGAGGGTGAGTTTGTTGCCATGCTTGCACGTGAGGTGTCGTCCACTTTACTGACGTGTCCTAAGTGATTGCGAGAAATGCATTGGCGCAGGAGGAGTCGCAAGACTTCAACCCCGATTTCCCGGAGACGATTCCCATCAACATCGGAGAGGAGAGTCAAGGCTGCTCGTGCTGAAGCCTCCACCCGCACGGTTGTCCAACATTGGGGTGTCTGGCATCATTTCTGCATTTCCGAGGCGCTGTGGGAGTACCAAGGAGGATGTGTTCAGGGTTCAGATTGCGCGGTGCGTCGAATAGGATAATGCCGTTGTATATAGAAGCCATCGTCATTGCATGATTCAGTACGCCGTCTTGGAGATCTTTGCATCAGAAGAAATGATTTTGTTTTCCGAAAGAGGAGAAGTATCGACAAGTGATCGCGAGGTCGTTGACCGGTCATCCAACAACGAACAACATCATCCATCCCTGACATCCATCCATATCTCACCCGAAACGCCGCGCTTGCAAACAGCAAAACCACCCCAAAAAAGCCACGCGAGGGCCAAGAAGCAAATCACACGGAACGACCGATCCAACCCTGCCTCAATTCCACACCCCTTCCTCCTCGCGCTCCTCACCCAACTCCCGACACCCCTCAAACCACACACTGCCCAGCGCCTCTCCTATAGTCAATCTCAAATCAACATCTTTATCCAAACACCCACGCACCAGCTCCCGCACCTCGGGCCCACCGGCCGCGGCGTCGAACAGCGCGCTCTCGTCCCACTCGCCCGCCATGATCAGCTCGACCGTCTTGGCGGGCAGGGCGTGTTTGAAAGGCAGCTCGCCGGTGCAAAGGACGTAGACGATGACGCCGAAGGCCCAGACGTCGCCGGCCGTCTCGAAGAGCTTGCGGTGCGCGCTCAAGCCCTTCGGGCTGGCGTACTCCAGCGTGCCGATGATGGAGGACGTGGTGGCGTGGTGCTGCTGGAGCGTCGGGCTGCCCCCGGGGAAGGGCGTGGGGTCCATCATGACGTAGTCGCCTGCGGCGGAGGAGAGTTCTTCGCTGTGCAGGAAGTCGGCGAGGCCAAAGTCACACAGGCGGAGGCAGCCGCCGTCGACCTCTGCATTCGGCACCGTCATGTCGACGAGGCAGTTTTCGAGCTTCACGTCGCGGTGGCAGACGCGGATGTCCTCGTGCAGGTAGCGCAGGGCCGAGGCGAGCTGGTAGGCATAGCGCTTAGCGATGCCGGAGGGCAGGCCTCGGCGCCCGTCGTGCGGCTGGAATTGGTCGGAGATGCTACCGGAGATGCTGCCGCGGGCGCGGCGCACAATGTCGAACAGCGTGCCGCCGATGTTGAGGTCCATGACGCAGAAGGTGGCGTAGTCGGTGTCGTAGACGGCGTGTAGCTCGAGGACGTGGCGGTGTTTCAGGTGGCGCCAGATGGAGACTTCGTGCTCCAGCTCTTGCTGTGCCTTATCGTTTTGCGGCTCATCCTTGCCCGGGATGGCTTTGCGCACGACCTTCACCGCGCGGATGAGTCGCTCGCCCGCGTCGTTGATGGTGTGGACCTCCTTTACCACGCCAAACCCGCCTTGGTTGATCTGCCGGCCGATGATGTATTCATTGTTGAGCCCGATGGATTGGCCTTCATCGTCAGCGCGTGGCTCTGCGGCGAGTTCGGGCGGCATACCATCCCGGCTCCACGAGGACAGAAACAACTGTGCAGGGCTCGGGGCGGAGGCGGCGTTGGCGGAGGTGGAGCGTCGCGAGGAGCGACGAGATCCGCTATTCGGGATGCGCCGGGCGTACGAGCGAAGAGATCGCGTGCTGGGATCTCTGCTGATGGGACTGAGCATCTCTGGTGACATCACCGGCGATAGGGATACGTCAATCGGCACGCCCTCGGGGATTGTTTGCGGCGCGGAGAACTTGCTCGCGAGACTGCTAATGCTGTTCTCGAGGCCGCCATCGTCGGTGCCGGTGGGTGAGGAGGTGGCTTCGTGATCGCTGTACGGCGAGATGGTGGATTCGGATGTCAATGACGGCATGGCGGGCATATGTGGGCCGGTCACCATGTCGCTCGTTGTGAGTATTTCACGAGGTATTGCTGGCGGTTCTGCGGACCGGCTCTCCTGGAATTGATGTCAGTACAGGTGATGTGATGAGCGTATGACAACACCGATGACTCACCTGTGAATGGATTGGTCTTGAACTGGACGGGATCGTATGTGGCGAGTCCCGGTCCGTCTGCCATCTCATCCTCGGTGGGTTCGACATCCCTGGCTCGTCGGGGCGGCGACTTTCCGCGGGGTTTCTTGGGTCCCGGCTTGTCTCCAGTGAGAGTCTGCTCAGGTGAATGTTGGAGAGGGACCCGCTCTCCGTCGTCTGTGAGGGCGTGCGAGACGAAGGCGATGCTCTTTCCACGTTGCTTAAAGCGAGCCTGGAGGGCTTCGATCTCTTGATTGCGCTGCTCGGCTCTTCCTTGCGAAAAGGCGCGCCAGGAGACCCCTCCTCCATCTTGCACCTTGGGCTTGTCGACGCGTTTGACCTCGTGTCGTGAGCGATCGGGGCTGGGGGGGCCGTCGGAAATGGCTTCCTCGAGGCTGTTGTTGCGTGGCGTGGGTGGCTCTTCGTCGTCCTCGTCTGACGAGCTGTCTTCGAGGTACTTCGTCCCCGCAAACGCGGAGGCGACGGTGTGTCGGGGCGGCTGTTCTACTTGTTGATCGCGAGCTCCGCGGGGAGTCAGCGAACGAGTGCCTTTAGGGGTGGCGGAGCGCGTGTTCTGCGCCGCGGACAGTTTTCTCGGTGCGGGGCTGGGGTGACGGTCGCCTCTCGTTGGACGCGGTGCGGGCTCTTGGTCACTGTCGCTGTCGTCGAGAAAGGCCAAGGTGCCAGCGGCCTGAACGACGGCGTTCCTCGGATCACGGGTGGGTAGGTTGGTTTTGCCGGACAAGCCTCTCGAAAGGGCGCCGGTGTCGACGGAACCTCTGCGGGCGTATGCGGGATCGCCGCGGGACAGCGCCGGAGGATTACGGGCGGGACTGGCGCGACGGTCGGTGGGTTGGGGAGGGGCTAGGAAGCCATTGTCGCTGTCGCGGAGAAGGTCGCGGGCGGAGGGCAGGGGAGTGGTGTTGACGGAGGTTTGGGCCTTGGCGTCGTCTAGCGCTCTACCCACGGGAGCCTGTTTGGTCTTAGATCTGCTACGCCTCTTGCCTTGTTCGTCGCTATCATCTTCGAAACCAGTAGCAAAGGGGTCGGGGCGACCTTTGCGTCTGGCGGTATGCGCGCGTAAACCTTTGAAATGCTTCGAGATGTCGTCGTATGCGGCCATACACAGTCGCGAGGCGATCGCTCGGGTTCTTGGGGTGGCGGGGTAGAGGGAGAGGAGTCGTCGGTCGGCGCGGATGGCGGGCGTAGCTCTGTCTCGGAAACACTGGGTGGTGTCGTGTGGGCACAGGTGGTGGCAATGGATGGGATGAATGGAGAGGAGGGGGAGGGGACGAGAGCAGCAGGCAGAAGTGATGTGTCACGACAGCAGCAGCAGCGGCGGCGGCACACAATGGACGCGGCCGGGGTGGGAGCGTGAGCGTGAGGGTAAACGCCAAGCAAGCACCGCCTCTGCGTCGAGGGCGTGCAGGAGGAGAGGGATCAACGAAACATCATGCTCGCCGCCAAGCATCCGGTGGAGTCGAGGGCAACATTGAAAGGTGAGAGACTTTCTGCACTCGCACGCAGTTGCTCTTTCCCTGCCCGCCTGGGCGTCGCCCAGAGCAGCTAGCGGCGCCCGCCGTAAACCCGCCCGCCCCACCTCCAGCTCATCTCAACTGTCATCCTTACCTGATTTGTCGCGCCGAACATACGGCAGATACAATTGCTGGAGCAGCACCGCGTTGCACGCATAGGTACGAGACTGTGGCGACGGACAAAGCACACACGTGGCGGGAGTTCGCGTGCTTCGTGGGCTACGACACCCGCAATCCCACCAATGGCTGCCACATGTGATGACTGTTGTGACGCCGCTGCGACCCTGTTGGCTCGCGGCTGCCTGCAGGCGCAGCCCCCGGGATCCCACTTGCGGGGCACATCGCCGTCCCAAGGGTCTCTGTGAAGATCGGAGGGCGATGAGATGTCCCACGGCCCACACCCTCGCTTCGCTGCAGCCTTGTGGCAAGGAGGAGAGACGGGGCATTGCGGGGAGATGCCAGGATGCGCAACGCAGGGCTGGGCTGGAAGCAGTGAGTCGTGACGGAGCGGTGAAGGGCTGCAGATGCAATTCTGAGACGAGCATTGCTTGGCCATGCACCGGCTACGCGAATATGACTAAGAAGCCGGCCAGATCCAGTCGAGTCCACTCAGCCACTGTCAGCGTGCGCATGGGGGGATGGGCCGGTATCACATGCCGCTCTGTTGTGCTGTTCTCCCTTGGCGCATGGCAGGTGTCGATACGGTATGGTAGAGCTCCATGACCCGAGATCAATCATTGATTGGACGCGATCAGTCGATGGAGTAGTCTCGTAACATGTAACGCAATCCATGCCTGTATGCACTCACCCGTCCTGGCAGCAATGTGTTTCTTGCAGTCGCAATCCTTCACACTTGAACGAAAAATGAATGATGTTGGAAGATGTCTGCTCGTCACCGGTGGACGGATGTACCGTGCTGGGAGGGACGGGGTAGATTACATCACGGACGGCCCGTGCTTCGATTCCAACTTCGGGGCAACACACCTCGCGCCTTCGACGCATGAGAGCAGCATCGTCACCATAATCTCCGCCGCTGCTGCACCGCATCACCTCTGGCCCCTCGCCACTGCCTCACTACACCTCCCGTCGCTTCGGCGATGCTCCTTGCTAATCCTCATGCGCTGTTCAGGGCCTCGCAGAGCTAGCACCGCCGCCCTCCCTCGCAGGTCATAGACCGACACCCACCCTACCGCGAGCATCTCTACCCCTCTACCAGGGCTTACGAATAGACGGCCAGGACATAATACCGTTAGCCGGGTCGCTGCGGCACCCAGGCGGACACACTCGACGGAATGGGAGACTTTTGCAGAAAGATATTCTATTGTTGTGGGGGTGCGTACACCACTTCATCTGATGGCCGCATGTCGTTTACTCTTCCATGCTGACTGAGACATCCACGTGCAGGCAGCTCCAAAGTCGACTATGAGAATGCGCTCAAGGACTCGGAGCGTGAGGCTGTTGCAGACCTGCTCAATTACCTCGAAAATGTACGACACTGCGCCCCCTCCCGAGTCGACTCCCCGCAGTCTACCGTGTGACACCCGTACTGACATTCTCCCCAACAGAGAGGGGAGACCGACTTCTTCTCCGGCGAACCACTTGCAGCATTGAGCACGCTTGTCTATAGTAACAACATTGACCTGCAGCGAAGTGCAAGCTTGACCTTTGCCGAAATCACGGAGCGAGGTATGGGGCGACATTAGCTGCGCGCTTCCACTCACTGACACTCCCCAGACGTAAGAGCGGTAGACCGCCACACTCTCGAACCCATCCTCTTCCTTCTCGACAGCCCCGACATCGAGGTCCAGCGCGCCGCCTCTGCCGCGCTCGGCAATCTCGCCGTTGATGGTATGTTGCGCGAGTGTGTTTCTTCCGAGCCTGAGCTGACCAGCTAATTTGTCCAGCCCAAAACAAAGTGCTGATCGTATCACTCGGCGGTCTCAATCCTCTCATCAAACAGATGACGAGCGCGAACGTGGAAGTGCAGTGCAATGCCGTCGGCTGTATCACCAACCTCGCGACCCACGAAGAGAACAAGGCCAGGATAGCACGGTCAGGCGCGCTGGCCCCCCTCACACGACTGGCAAAGAGCAAGGACATGCGTGTACAAAGAAACGCTACTGGGGCATTGCTCAACATGACGCACTCGGACGATAATCGCAATCAGCTGGTCGCCGCCGGGGCCATCCCCGTGCTGGTCGGCTTACTGAGCAGTCCGGACACCGACGTTCAATACTACTGCACTACCGCCCTCTCCAACATCGCGGTCGACGCCACGAATCGAAAGCGACTCGCACAAAGTGAGAGCCGACTCGTGCAGAGTCTGGTACAGCTCATGAAGGGCCAGGCACCGAAGGTGCAGTGCCAAGCAGCACTGGCATTGAGAAATCTGGCCAGCGATGAAAAATATCAGTTGGAAATCGTTCGAGCCAGCGGCCTCCCACCCCTTCTCCAGCTCCTGCAGTCCTCCTACCTCCCCCTCCAACTCTCGGCCGTCGCGTGTATACGCAATATCAGCATCCACCCGATGAACGAGTCACCGATCATCGACGCCGGCTTCCTCCGGCCGTTGGTCGATCTGCTGGGCTCGACGGACAACGAAGAAATCCAATGCCACGCCATCTCGACCTTACGAAATCTAGCAGCGTCCTCCGATCGCAATAAGCAGCTCGTCCTCGAAGCAGGTGCGGTGCAGAAGTGCAAGGATCTCGTGCTGAACGTGCCCCTGACCGTTCAATCCGAGATGACGGCGGCCATCGCCGTTTTGGCACTCTCGGACGATCTGAAGCCGCACCTGCTCAAGCTGGGCGTGTTCGACGTGTTGATCCCGCTGACGGAGAGCGAGAGCATCGAAGTGCAAGGCAACAGCGCGGCGGCGCTCGGCAATCTCAGCAGCAAAGGTCGGTCCGCGCCCACGACGGTGCCTTCGGAGTTGGGTGCTGACTACCTTCTAGTGGGCGACTATAGCCTCTTCCTCTCCTCGTGGAACCAGCCATCCGGCGGCATCCACGGCTACCTCGCACGCTTCCTGGCGTCGGGCGATCCGACCTTCCAGCACATCGCCATCTGGACGTTGCTGCAACTGCTAGAGTCCGGCGACCCCACGCTCATCTCGACCATTCAGGAAGCAAAGGACGTAATGGACGCGGTGCGCGGAATCAGCGAAAAGCAGGTCGAGAGCAGTGGGGCGGAAGGGGCGGAAGATGGTGAAGACGGGGAGGGCGAAGTGGTGGCGCTCGCGAAGCGCTGTCTCGACCTTTCGCGGGGTGAGGCGCAGCCTGCTGATGGCGGCGTGGCGAAGAGTGAAGGTGGAGGCTCCCAGCCGTCTTCCACGACTTAGTGGGCACTAGTCTGGATTCCCGCGGGCGGCAGCAGTGGGTGTTGATGGCGGACGGTCTTGCTCGTGCGACCGTTCATCGGCAGACAGGTAGTGACGGGCGTCATATGGGTTGCGGGTGTTCTCGGGGTAGAGAAGGTGCATGGTGGCCTTGGTGCCTTGTTACAAGAAGGGGAAGCGGGGTGTCGTTGTTGCTCTTCTTCTTCTTTTGCAACTGATATCACTGCGCAGTGGACATCTCTGTGTGTTCTTGCGACTGGGCTGACTAGGGTAGTTATGGTCACCAGGCACTTTGTACCACCAATTGTCTATCACACCACGACTTCTCCAGCACGTACAATGACACCCGCATTCAGTCCCTGTGCTGTTCGATCGTATCGTGTCGGATGAATCAACAGCGCAACACAAACAGCCTAAACTCAAGGCTCGAGTCGGACGGGCGCAGCCTTGGCTCCGCGCAGGTCGAGGCCCACGCGCGGCCGAGCGCAAACTCTATTCGCCTGGAAGGGAAACTTCACGTCATGCCAAACCGCTTGACTGCGCCTTGGAGCCATGCGTCCACTGCTCCGCCAAGCCCGCCTTCTTCGCTCCCCAACGCCCACGATGGCGCGTCCCGTCAAATTTTTGCGCGACGGGATGGTCATGTAGCCCTCACCCTCTTTTGTGTCCCTCCGGCGGCAGAGCGCGGGCATTTCGTGTAGGTTTTGCGCACACCCGGGCCGCGACGACCATGGGCATCGATGTGCGGGAGATTTCCGAATGGCGGTCGATTGTTGTGCTGATTGTGTTTGTATTGGCCAGTGAGTCTTGCAAGTGCGGTCCCGTGATACCTCGGAAAGGCCAGACTGACGAGGAAGCGTGGTAGATCTGGTGGTGCTTTTTCCCTTCTACGTGCCCGTCCCGATTCCGCGAGCTGTATGGCGAGGATTCCTGAACGCTCTCAGCGCGGCGCGCATCATAGCCCCGAGACGAGATCCGGACGGCGGCCATGGCACCGGCACAGGGAGGCTGGTCTGGCTTCGCTTCCCCATGAACTTCCTCACCGCGCCCCTCATCGCCGACCTCTTCCTGCTCGCCTGCACGGCCATCGGGCGCGAGGAAGTCGAGGCCGGCACCTACGGCGCCGACCATATCCAGCCCATCTACATCATGCTCTTCTTCATCTCGCTGGCCTACATCGCCATCTCCATCGACGCCTCGGGCCTGATTCGCTGGCTGTCGCTCAAAGTGCTGCAGAAGGGCGGCAGCAGGGGCCATCTGCTCTACTTCTACCTCTACTGCTTCTTCTTCTCCCTCGCTAGCTTCATCGGCAACGACCCCATCATCCTCTCCGGCACCCCCTTCCTGGCCTACATGACGCGCGTCTCGGCCAACATCCGCGACCCTGAGGCGTGGATCTTCACTCAGTTCTCCGTGGCGAACGTCGCTTCCGCCATCCTGGTGTCTTCGAATCCCACCAATCTCGTGTTATCCGGGGCCTTCAACATCAAGTTCATCGTCTACACGGCGAACATGATTGTCCCGGTGGTGGTGACGGCCATCCTCTACTTCCCCTTCTTACTCTACTACGTCTTCCGCGATGATGCCTTGATCCCCAAGAAGATCCAAATGCACGAGCTGCCGCCTGGCGAGCGCAAGACACCTGTCAATCCCAATGTGCCCTTTTCCAAGGGCATCGCGCCCGAAGACGAAGACAAGGATACTGAGGAGGCGAGATTGCTCTCCTTGGAAGAAGTCATCAATCCGTATCTGGACAAGAGGAGTGCCATTTTCTCAGCGTCTATCATGGCCGTCACGCTGGTCGCCATTTTGGCGGTGAACGCTTCGAGTAAGGAGGAGCATCCAGTTTTCTGGATTACGTTGCCTGCGGCTGTCATTGTTTTCACTTGGGATATGAGCTGGGGTTGGAAGCACAGGCATGAAACGCGAAAGGTTGCTGCGGAGGGGAGGAGGAAGATCGAGGAGAGGAAGCGGGAAGATGCGAGGGAGATTTTCAATGAAAAGGATGGTCAGCGTGAGGATGTAGCGGTCGACGGGCAGCTCTCCTCGCAGCAGAAGGTCGAGCAATCAGCGGACGCTCGACCCATTCCCGATTCAGACCCATGCGACTACGACTCGTCCACCGCCACCGGCACAGAAACAAAGTCCGACTCGAGCCTCTCCCACGACAAACCAGTGCACGATACCCCTGATGCAAACGAAGCGGCCGAGACGCGAGGGAACGGAGAAGCCGACGAGAAAGTGGAAGCGGTCGCATACGAGGGCCGCACCAAGCGGCGCACCGATCTCGAGACCCTCATGGCCGAGCGATGGGTCTGGGCGCGAGACACCTTCCCCACCGCCACCTCCGTCCTCTCGCATCTCCCCTTTCCCCTCGTGCCGTTCAGCCTGTGCATGTTTGTTCTCGTGCAGGCTTTGGTGTCGCGCGGCTGGGTGACGGTCTTCGCCTGGGGCTGGAACGACTGGGTCCAGAAGACGGGCACGGTGGGCGCCATAGGAGGCATGGCGTTCATCTCCGTCCTACTATGCAACGTAAGTCTCGCGATATCCACTCTCCCCATCCACACACCCTAACGCATCCCAGTTCGCCGGCACCAACATCGGCACCACCATCCTCCTCGCCCGCGTCGTGCAAGAATGGGTCTCCATCCACGAGACCTCGGGCAACTACATTTCGCAGCGCACCTTCTGGGCGACCATCTACAGCATGGCGCTCGGCCTGAACTACGGCGCCTTCAGCACGGCCTTTAGCGCCTCGCTGGCGGGCCTGCTGTGGCGCAGTATTCTGGCGGCCAAGGGCATCCCCGTGTCGGCGCGGCGGTTTGCGATTGTGAATGTCAGGTTGATTGCGTTTACGATGGTTGTGGGTTGCGCGGTGTTGATTGGGGAGGTGTATATTGTGCGGAAGGATGTGCCGTATAGGATGCAGTCTTCGGCGGGCGGAGGTTGATGAAGGGGCGCCTTTTTGACGATGATGATCATGATGATGGTTTGGTAAAAGCACGGGGCTGGGTGTTGGAGCGGTGAGTTGCATTCTCATGTCTAGCTAATCTTTACTGTACCATACGAGGCTGAAGCAATCAACGCCAAGGCTATGCGGAACCACCCAGCTATCTCATCCCCGACTCTCCCCTTGTCACCGACAGATGTATATATAAGTACAGCAGAATACAGGCTTTGAAAACGTCAACATGTCTCCTGCACCTCTTCGCCTCTCACTCCAGAATCTGCGTAATCAGCCCCGTCGCCACCGTCCTGCCGCCTTCTCGCACGTTGAATCGCTGCCCCTGCTCCACAGCCAGCGGCTTGTGAATCTCACACACCATCTCCACATTATCGCCCGGCATGACCATCTTGTCCTGCTGCGCGTTCTCGCTGCCCTCGGGCCAGCTCAGCTGGGCGGCCTCGTCGGCGGTGCGGATGAACATCTGCGGCTTGTAGTTGTTGTGGAAGCCCGTGTGCCGCCCGCCCTCCTCCTTGGTGAGGACGTACATGGACGTGAGGAATTTGCGGTGCGCCTTCTGGCTGCCCGGCACGGTGATGACCATGCCGCGGATGACGTCGTCGCGCTTGACGCCGCGCAGCAGCAGGCCCGAGTTGTCGCCCGCGCGGCTCTCGTCGCAGGACTTCTTGAACGTTTCGATGTCCGTCACTTTCGTCTTGATCGGCGCGGCGTTCTTGCCTACCAGCTCCACTTCGCTGTCCTTCTTCAACACGCCTCGCTCGACGCGGCCGGAGGCCACGGTGCCGCGGCCGGGGATGGAGAAGACGTCTTCGACGCTCATGAGGAAGGGCTTGTCGAGAATTCGCTCCGGTTGGGGGATCCAGGTGTCGACGGCCTCGAGGAGCTCGTCGATCTTGGTGACGCCGATCTCGGGCTCGCGGCCTTCGATGGCGCACAGCGCGGAGCCCATAATGATCGGGGTGTCGTCGCCCTCGAAGCCGTAGCTCGACAACAGCTCGCGCATCTCCATCTCCACCAGCTCCAACATCTCTTTATCGTCGATGGCGTCGATCTTGTTGACGAAGACGACGATGCGCTTCACGCCGACCTGGCGCGCGAGTAGCAAGTGCTCACGCGTCTGCGGCATCTGACCATCACTGGCGGCCACGACGATGATGGCACCGTCCATGGAGGCCGCGCCGGTGATCATGTTCTTGATGTAATCCGCGTGACCCGGGCAGTCGACGTGGGCGTAATGTCGGTTGTCGGTCTGGTATTCAATGTGTGCCGTGCTGATGGTGATGCCGCGCTTGCGCTCTTCGGGGGCTTTGTCGATTGCCCCGTACTCGAGGTAGGTTGCGAAGCCCTTCTCGGCCTGGCGCTTGGTGATGGCTGCAGTGAGGGTGGTCTGGTTTCGAGCGACGTTGTTAGCTGTGCGTAAAGAGGGTGGGCCTCGACGGTATCAGCGCACCTTTCCATGATCGACGTGGCCGATCGTGCCGATATTGACATGAGGCTTTGTCCGCTCGAAGACCGTGGCGTATGATCGCAGGAAGTGCGATTGCCCCTGGGCATTGAGGGCGCAGTGGATGGGGTTGCTCGACGGACTGCGCAGCGCGCGCGAGGTGCGCAGAAAGGTACGAGCGAAAGACATGATGGCGCCGAGAGCCAACAAAGCCGAATGAACGTGGAAGAAGTGAAGGGCAATGCAATGCGGTCGCTGTTCGGTCTCGAGATATTTTTTGAGGCGGATGGAAGAAGAAGAAGCACTGGCCATCTTCGGCATCGGGGAAGAAAGTGGTGGGACAGAGTCCGCATGGGGAAGGCGCGTGCTGCCTGTCTTGTCACACCGCGTCGAGCTCCTCCACTACCAGCACCACCCCTTGCCAGAGGAAGAGGAAGAGGATGGGAGGATGATGTTGCCACGATGACCCGCCGAACAACAAGATGCTCGACTTCATGGACTATGTCCAGAATGCCTTCGCCATTTCCACCGGCTGGAATCCCGACAACTCCTACGCCGCCCTGACCATCACCGCCAACAACCTCCTCGATTTTTACCTGCCCCGCGGTCTTGGCCTGCGAGTCGCGGCTCTTTCTTCCCCCAACTTCGCCACCAGCTACACCCTCGGCAGCGCTGGAGTGGTCGATGGCAGTCTCAGCTTTCTGTACTCCAGTCTTGGCCTGAGAGTGGTGGGGAAGAGCAGCGATGTCAATCTTCGCCAACTCGTGCGCGGCTACCGACATCTACAGCAACTAAAGGCCCCTCCGGAATCCATTGAACCGTTGAGCGATATGGAAGGGAGCGAAGGCCGGGTCTGGAAGAAAGACACTCTACTCTACGGCCGCCTGCACCTCCCCGCCAGCACGCTCGAAGCACTCTATCTCCGCCGTCTGACCCCAACCCGTCTCTTACGGATCAACTGTGTCAGCGATGCCACACTCCCCAACTCAGGCACAGTGCTCGCACTTCTTCAAAACGACTACGGCAAATACAGCACGGAGTATCTCTACTCCACCGACTCTAGTCTGCTGGGCTTCCGTGCCCTTTACAACTTCGGCTACGATCCGCGCTACCCTGTCGAGCAGCAGAACATCTCCTATCGAACCCCCCGACATCCCTGGGACCACCAAAATGGCCGCCTCTCCGCCGGTGCGGAGGTGTACTTCTCTCCCGTCAACAAAAGCGGAGGCATGTCCACGGGCCTCCGTTTCACCACTCTTCCCATCCATTCCGGCTTCCCGTACACCATGACGCTCACTTTGAATCCGCTCATGGGGAATCTGAGCAGCAGCTACGCCATCAAAGCCGGCCCGAACCTAGCACTATGCTCGCGCTTCGATTTCAACGTCTACAGCTATGAATCGGACGTTGTGCTCGGCCTCGAACTGTGGCGGCAGCGCTCCACACCCACCGATGTCTTGTGGGCGAAAGCCTTGATCCGGCCGGACTGGCCCCCTGTCAGACCCAACGAGGGTGATACGACGGCCGTGCTGAAGGCCAGGATGAGCGATAAGGGTAAGGTAGGCGCGTTGTGGGAGTGCAGGGTCAAGGATCTGTTGGTCAGTGTTGGCGCAAGCCTCGATCTGAAGAAGCGGGAGAGGGTGTTGGGCAGTATTGGCCTGGAGGTGAGCTATTCCACTTGATCCGTTCTCAACGGATGACACAGGATCCGGGAGGCTGGCTGCATGATTGACGGCTCGGGTGGTCATTGCTCTACCCGATGAGCAAACGCTGGCTATTGGAGCGACTCCGTCCGCTCTCGAGACGAACGAGAAAATGAAATCAAAGACTTGCAAACGCGAATGGGTCCCGAGACCAACGTCTCTGTTGCAATTTCTCTGTTCCACCGTCCATTTTCCCGCCCTCTTCCCCATCCACTCACTTCGATACCGAAAGTGCCAGTCCTCATGCATGTTGCCGAAGAGCCATCCCGGCGAGACGGGAGCTCAGAGTGTCCACGTATCCATCGGTATGTTCCTGTTTCACTCGTTCATGACGGCGTCACCGCAGCAGAGCGAGCAGTCTCTGGTTCCAGCAAGACAGGGGCAACGAATACATGCATCCTGAATACCTAGAAACCTACATTTACTCTCCTCCACCGCTACACTTCTCACCTTGATCAATCACTCAGCTCCTCTCTGGCATCACAGTGATTACCAAACAACACGATACAAACACCCCTCCCACAACAACCATGTCCCAAGCCCACTCAACGGAGCCCTTCACCGCCCCTCCCCCTCAACACCCACCACCACCCCATCCCTCCTTCTTCGAGGAAGAGTGGAAGCAATACGGCGGCGAAAGTCCAATGGGCACCGACCTCGCCGCTCTCGCAGACTTCAACGCCGGCTTCGACAACCGGCAGCACCAACACGGGCATCAAGTCGGAGCAGTCGACACGGGGCTGTTTACTACGCCTTCGACGCCTGGTAGTGCACTCGTAGATGATGGGGACAACGGAGATGGAGGGATGGTGCGGGAGAGGACGATGGCGGACGGTGGATCGGAGTATTGGGATTTATTTGGATTCGATGATGGCTCTTCTGCCTCTGCTCCTGCCTCCGAGCACCAGGGGGTCGATGATGTCGGACAGCAGATCGCATCTCACCCACCCTCCAACGAAGGACACAACTTCGCCTATCCGTCTCCACACTGCACCACAAGCGCCGCAACACCGTACTTCCACCCCTCCATCGAACAACGAAGCGCGACCCCACCTCCACACCCACCCTTCGACGCCCAAAACTACAACACCCACAGCACGCACCCCTCTCCCCTCCGCCACCACTTCAGCCGCCGCTCCTACTCCGAGCCCCCCGGCGGCCCCTCTTTCGACCCCCACGTTTCCGGCGGAGCAGAGGCGCCGCTTGTCTTTCATCGCCAGGGCCAGTATTTGGGGAAGCCGCAGGCGGGCGGACTGGCGAGGGTGAAGGGGAAGGCGGCGGGGGCGGGGAGGAAGGCGGCGGGGAGGTATGCGCCGTATTCGGGGGATTGTAGGAAGACGGTGGAGGGGTTGAAGAGGTTGGGACGAGCGGGGGGGAGGAGTGCGATGCCGACTAGTGCGCCTGCTCTTGGGTATCAGGCTGGACCAGCGGTTGAGTTTGTTCGGGCTGGGAGTGCGCCGTATGCGATGGAGTATGGAGGGGGGACTGTGTCTGGTGGACATCCTCATGCACGGATGGCTGAAGGGGCGCGGTTGATGATTCCGATCAGCGTGGAGCAGCTGGAGTTCATTGTGCAGAAGGCGGTGGAGAAGGCCATGGGCGCCTCTGATCAGGGCAGGATGGTGACTCCTTCTGTCGAAAGGGGGGAGCCAGATTCGGATACCATTGTGGTTGGTGGGCGCAGCCTTCACGCACGCTGCGAATCGATGGGTTGAAGATCTTGCAGAGAGGCCCGCTCGGTCGATCAGAATGCACGGCGGATCATGCCTCAATCGTCATCATCGTCCTTCTTCTTTCCCCAATTCCACACCTCCCAGATCTGGTCCATAATCATATCTCCAAATCCTTTCCCTTCCTCAACATCCTCTTTAATCTCCCTCTCGCGCTGCACCTTCCACACCTCCCGTTGATTCTGCACCTGTTCCGTCACCGTCGGTTCATGCTGTTGCAATCCGCGCGAATCTCGAATCACACTTTGATCCAACCTCGCCAGCTCAGCAGAAGGTCCACTCGCCACCCTCAACGGCTCCTCACGTCGCTGCCGCTGACTGACGTGCTGCCAAATGCTTCTCCCACTCCTCTCGCGCACGAGATAGTTGGCAGAGTAAAGTGTCACGCCGCACAAGCCGAACGTGTAGAAGTCGAATTTGCGCGGCGGGAGGAGGATCAAGACTGGGCCTGCAACGAGCGCGACCAGAGCGGTGTTGTGCAGGACTTTGACGTATTGCTCGGTTTCGGTGACGGTGGGTTGACGCTGGGGCGGCTGAGGGTGGGACATTGGGTGATGGTGTTGCTGGCGTGGCGATCGAATGGTGTCTTGAGAGACCTCGAATGTTCATATCGAGACGTCAACGACTGCCGGGACAAGAGTCGTCGCTCGGGCGATGTCTTTTGTCCTCGAGTCCTCCGTCCCGGAGTTTGATCGGCTCCTTCAGTACGTTTTACATAAACAATCTCGTCTCGCGTCCAACGAATCAGATGCTGCAATTCGCGTTTGAAAAAAACCTTTACTGGCGTGATAGCAAAGCGGTTAATGCGATTGACTCGAATTGACCTCAGGCATGTGCTGGAGGTTTCCACTTTGATATCAATTCCCTTCGGGGGCGCAGGTTCGAGTCCTGCTCACGTCGCCAATTTCTTTTGCTTTTGCCACTTGCCAATCTTCTTGTTTGCATTTGAGGCTCTCCCTCTGACATCAGGTGACGAGAGGTTAACATTTTGCATCTGGGAAATCGAACACGCTGCATGCATCGCTGAGAGTCGCACTTAAGGATAGTGAACCGTCTACTTGATCTTTTGATCCTCCTCGCCAACTTTGGATGAGAATTACGTCTACGGCCGTCGAACTCTTGATCTTTTCCCTGTACTTGAGGGCATTGGGGTTTCAAAGATGATAAAGTGCAGGTGAAAACTCAGAACCACGCACGCTCAGCAACAAGTATGGTCAATAAACCGCACGCTCCGCGGCCGGGGAACAAGGGCAAAAAGCCAGTCGCAGCGACTGCCAACGGCGAAGACACCTCCTTCATTGTCTTCGCCAAAGACGATGCGCCAGACAAGAAGAAGACCAAGGCTCCCAAAGATACTGCAGCGTCCGGAAGCAAGGGCAATGCTGCACCCTCCGACCCGGACGCCCCCAAGAAACCGGACACGAGGACTTTGATTGCGGGCTCGTCGTGGACTGGCAAACTACCTATGACGCTCTTCAATGAACTCGCGCAGAGACAACGCTGGGAGAAGCCCGAATACACCGTTCATCGAAATCCTAAGGGCTGGACAGGCGCCGTCATCCTACGGCAAAAGCACCCAAAGACTCAGGAAATCACCGCGCTGGCACCCATTCTGCCGCCCGCGGAATATGTCAAGGAACACGCGGCGCGGGAGAGCGCGGTGGAGGCTCGACATTTCGCTGCTGCTTATGCGCTGTATCGTGTCAGCAACATGAAGAACATCCATATGATGCTGCCGCCGCAGTATCGTGATTTGTGGAAAGGCGATTTCGAGACGATGAAGAAGGAGGCCGTCGAGCAAGGCAAGGGCTACCTCTACGAAGCCGACCCCTTTCTAGCGAAGAAACAGCATGATGAGGCAGTTGTCGCCAAGGACAAGGCTAGGGCAGATCGAGTCAAGCGCATTGAAGAGGATAAGAAGCACCAGGTCGTTGCATTGGACGGCCAAACGCAGAGTCGAGACGTGTTGAAGGGGTGGAACCGAGCGCCAAAGGTGGAAATGGGGATCAAGACTCGTCGACAGGTCGAGCGCCTGATTCGGCACAAGGGTGCGTGGAACTCCAACAACATCACGCTGAGCAAAGTAGAGGTGCAGCGGATCTGCGACGACTTGTCGAAGCTGGGCTTCCGCAGGAGCCATGTGGAAGAGGCGACGGAGATGTGCAAGGATCGCGAGGAGTGTCTCGAGTGGCTCTTGATCCATGTGCCCGAGAGCGACATGCCGCCGTGGGCACTTCCAGAGAATTACCTGGCCGGGGTCAGCCTCGCCAGTGGAGATCTGAAGAGGGAGGCGAAGATCAAACACCTTGCCGTGGGTGGATATGCCCCGGAGGTGTGCGCTAATGCCGTGGATGAAGCTGGCGGAGACGAGTACGCCGCGGCCGAGATTCTGCAGCAGAGCCTGCTTGCCGATCGTTTGCAGCCAACAGATCAAGCCGGCTCCCCGGAGATTTGGGACGAAGAACTGGAGGCCATTGCGGCAATTCTCGGAGAAGCGTTCACGAATCACGAAAGAATAAGCGTGGTCACACTGGAACGGAAGACAACTACGGGGAAACCGATCCACATCCGCATCCAGCGTCCACAAGCAGGATATCCTCATCGACCACCAGTCCTTGCAATCGACGCTGAACTCCCCGCATACATCCGACTCAGCATTCTCAAGCAATGTCTCTTGTATGCGCAAGACACACTCCTGGGCGAACAAATGCTATTCCACATCATCGACTGGCTGGAGCGAGAAATACCCGGCATCATCGAGAAGCCCGGTCGCCTGAGTGAGATTGCGAGCGCCGCTTCTACCTCAGCTGAAGCGTCTTCGCAAGCCCCGCGAGAGAAGCCTATGCGGCGTAGGCAGCCGAAGAGCATTTCGTGGGCACCACAGAGTCCCATCAGTGAACGTATGCTAGTCGAGTGGACCTCTAAGCAGGGGAGTCCAGAACAACAGCGGATGCTACAAACCCGGCAGAACCTCCCCGCCTGGAAGCTCCGAGACGCCATCGTCTCCTCAGTGGTGTCGAAGCAGGTGACCATCATCAGTGGAGAGACGGGATCGGGCAAATCCACCCAAAGCGTGCAATTCATCCTTGACGATTTGATTCGTCGCGGATTCGGCGAGCACGCCAATATCATTTGTACTCAACCACGCCGGATTTCTGCTCTCGGACTCGCGGATCGGGTTGCGGATGAGCGCTGCGGAAGAGTCGGTGACGAGGTCGGCTACGCCATCCGTGGAGAATCGCGACAGAAGCATGGGGTGACGAGAATCACTTTCGTCACCACTGGTGTCCTACTACGCCGCCTTCAGACCTCTGGCGGCAAAGCCGAGGACGTCGTTCGCTCTTTGGCAGACGTCAGCCATGTCGTGCTGGATGAAGTCCACGAGCGAAGTCTGGACACCGATTTCTTGCTCGTGCTCTTACGTGATGTACTCGGCAAGCGCAAGGACTTGAGGCTCGTGCTGATGAGTGCTACACTGGACGCAGATGTCTTCGAGAGGTATTTCCAGGGCACTTGCACTGTTGGCCGAGTCGGGATTGAAGGGCGTACGCATCCAGTTCACGACATCTACTTGGATGAGATTGTGCGCGCTACGGGCTTTGGAAGAGTCGGCGATGATGAATCGGGCTACGACACGCCGCCCGTCCATGATCCTCGCAATGGCCCTCCGCCTCCACAATCGGTTGGGAAGGCGTTGAGAGCCGTTGGAACGAGAATCAACTACGAGCTCATCGCTCGCACGGTGCAACAGATCGACAGCGACCTCGGAGATGCGGACGGCGGAATCTTGATCTTCCTCCCTGGTGTTGGAGAAATTGAGCAAACCCTTCGTGCGCTGCGGAATGTACCTGGTCTGCATGCTCTGCCTTTACATGCCTCGCTGCAAAGCTCTCAGCAAAGATTAGTATTCAAGAGAGCTCCCAGCGGCATGCGAAAAGTCATTGCCGCGACCAACGTAGCCGAGACGTCCATCACGATCGACGACATTGTCGCCGTCATCGACACCGGCCGCGTGAAAGAGACTAGCTTCGATCCTGCGAACAACATGGTGAAGCTATCGGAAGTCTGGGCATCGCAGGCAGCATGCAAGCAACGACGGGGCAGAGCAGGCAGAGTGCGGGCCGGCACATGCTACAAACTGTATACCAAGTCGGCAGAGTCGAAGATGGCCGAGCGACCGGATCCGGAGATTCGACGGGTGCCGCTCGAGCAACTGTGTCTTTCGGTCAAGGCCATGGGCGTGGTTGACGTGCCGGCCTTCCTCGCGTCGGCTCTCACGCCACCTGAGACGGCGGCCGTGGATGGCGCTTTGCTTCTGCTGGACCGCATGGGAGCTCTGGCGAATAACGAAATGACTGCTCTCGGGCGACACCTCTCGCTTATCCCAGCGGACTTACGTTGCGGCAAGCTGCTCGTCTATGGGTCTGCGTTCTCATGCTTGGACGCCATGCTGACCATTGCTGCCATCTTGACGGTCAAGAGTCCCTTTGTTAATCCCGAGGGCAAGCGAGATGCGTCCAAGGCGGCTCGTTCTGCGTTTGGGCGTGGGCATGGCGACCTGTTGTGCGATTTACGAGCTTACGAGGAATGGACAGACCGGCGGTCAAAAGAGTCAACCTCGACGGTTCGAAGATGGTGCGACGACAACTTCCTCAACCACCAAACCCTCCTCGACATCTCCACCAACCGCACGCAATACCTCTCCTCCCTCCAAGAAATCGGCTTCCTCCCCGCAACCGGCACCCACGACTCAACAACCTACGCCAGTCTGAACCGGCAAAACAACAACCCCGCCCTCCTCCGCGCCCTCATCGCCGCCTCCTTCCAACCTCAGCTCGCACGCATTGACATCCCCGACAAGAAGTTCGCCGCCTCCTCCTCTGGCGCCGTCGAGCTCGACCCGGAAGCGCGCAAAATCAAATTCTTCAACGAGGACAACGGCCGCGTCTTCGTGCACCCGGGCTCCACCCTCTTCGACGCCCAGGCCTTCCCCGGGCATAGCGTGTACATGAGCTACTTCACCAAAATGGCGACGAGCAAAGTGTTCGTGCGGGAGTTGACGCCGTTCAATGTGTACAGCTTGCTCATGTTTGCGGGGTCGATTGCGATTGATCCGCAGGGGCGCGGGCTGTTGGTTGATGGGTGGGTGAGGGTACGCGGGTGGGCGCGGATCGGGGTGTTGGTGTCGAGGTTGAGGATGATGTTGGATGATTTGTTGGCGAGGAAGGTGGATGAGCCGGGGTTGGAGGTGAGTGAGGAGGAGGTGGTGAGGGTTGTGCGGCATTTGGTGGAGTTTGATGGGCTGGATCGATAGGGGATGGGTGCCTCGCTCGGCCTACGTGAGGTTCTGGCTGGGAACCGGTTCTCGATATTACTATGGAGACGTTCTAGACGCTCCTCGTCAGTGTGTCCATGGCATAGCTGCATTATTGCCTACCCCGAGTTGTTAAGCAGCGCGTCAGACCTAGAGCTTGATTACCAATGTCGCGGTGTTGCAGCCTTGTGCTTTGTTATCCCTTCCAACTCCTGTGTGGCATGAGCTGTCGATCTTCTTGACTCATTTGGACACCGTCGGATTACGACACTACGAGCGGAGTTCAATATCAGGTCGACACGACATGGATGGGCAGCTGTTATAGAGCCAGCCTCGGACGCGCGATGTCGTTGTAAGTTACCGAGCTTGACCGACTTCATCAAATCGATACCATCCCCTCCATCCACCATTCCTCCATTGAACCTCGTAATTCATACTCGCAACTCCAGAACATGGCACCCAACGAATACGGCCGGCCCCCGGCCTCCAGCACCCTCACCATCAAGCCCTTCCAAGCGCATGTGGACGAGACGAAACTGCAACACATGAAAGACCTGCTCTCCCTCTCGCCCATCGGCATCAGCACCTTCGAAAACACCTCCGCAGGCAGACACTACGGCATGAACCGCGACTGGCTCAGCAACGCCAAAACCCACTGGCTGTCCAAATTCGACTGGCGCGCGCACGAGGCGTACATCAATTCGTTCCCCAACTTTACCGCCTCGCTCGCGGACCAGAACGGCAATCCGCTCGACGTCCACTTTGTTGCGCTCTTCTCGCAGAAGCGCGATGCCGTGCCTATCGCTTTGTTCCACGGCTGGCCCGGCTCGTTTCTGGAGTTCCTGGAGCTGCTGGATATTGCGCGGAAGAAGTGGCGGCCTGAGGAGATGCCGTATCACTTCATCGTGCCTAGTCTCCCGGGCTTCGCGTACAGCTCGGGTCCGCCGGTGGAGACAGACTTCGGGCTGGAGAATGTGTGTTTTGTGATGGACAAGTTGCTTGTTGGGCTGGGGTTTGGGAGTGGGTATTTGGTTCAAGGGGGGGATATTGGGAGTGCGGTTTGTCGGCTTCTGGCGTTGAACTATGAGGCTTGTAAGGGGATGCAGTACGTCTCTCCCTTTTCTCCGATGATGACGATGGGAATGTGCTGATGATGAGCGCCTGCAAGTCTCAACATGATCAGCATGCCGCGGCCGGAGAATGCAGAGCAGCTCGAGGTCGATGCGCTGGAGAAGAAGGCGTTGAACAACGGGGACGAGTTCGCCAATACAGGCTACGCATACGCTGCGGAGCACGGCACGAGGACGGCGACGATCGGGCATGCGCTCAGCTCCAGTCCGTTGGCCGTGTTGAGCTGGTGCGTACAGCGGCCACCCATGCATGCAATCGTATGCTAAAAGCAGCTTCACAGGGTCGGCGAGAAGTTCCTCGAGTGGACGGACGAAGATCCGCCTCTGGACAAAATCCTCGAAGGCGTCACCTTGTACTGGCTCACGGACACCATGTCGAGGAACATGTACAATTATCGTTCCGTGCGTGCATTCCTCGCAGCCCCATCGTCTCGATGAAATGAGAGACACCACAGCTAATGCAACACACGCACTAGTTCAACGCGGGTAAAATCAGACCACGCAGGGCGCAGCTCGCAAACGGCGTAAGTCCTCCTCCTCCTCCTCCTCTGGCCCCTCTTCCCTGGCATTGCCATGATCCGCCAGCCAAGGGACTGACAATGCCACAGCTCTTCGGGCGAACCGGCAACAAGATGCCCCCTTTCGTTTCCAAGCCTTCGGGCTACTCCTTCTTCCGCTGCGACATCTTCCCCGTGCCGAAGACCTGGGCGGCGCAGACGTGCAATCTGGTGGCGTACGGGCAGCACTCTAGTGGAGGGCATTTTGCGGTGAGTGTCTGCCATACCATCAGTTGGTCGAGTCCTGTTCTAATGGGATGATACAGGCGATGGAGAAGCCGCGGGAGTTGCTTGCGGATGTGGAGGAGTGGGTGGCGAAGGCGTGGAAGGCGCAGGCGCATTTGTAGGGTTGTGAATTCACTTGATGGAAGGGCTACTGTACGTCCGTTCGTGACCATGGCGCCCATGGTTGTGTGATGAAGTAGTGGCCTGCGTCCGGCGCATCGCCGTCTATGCTCCCACCTTCGTCTTCTATGCTGTCAAGATCAGTTGACACAATCTTCTCCTCCTCCTCATCATCTTCGTCAGCGAGATCTCCGGCCAGGTAATCCTCCAGCTTCCATCTCCGAGACAATGAAGTAGTCCGTCCGTCTAGCGCCTCCATGTCCGCCCATAACCACAAATGAGCCGAGATCGTCTTCCGCTGCAATTTCCAGCGCTCTTCGGGCAGGTAGGAAGGAGCAGGAACGAGCACATCAATCTCCACCTGCGCTTTCACCCGTCGGGCGTGCGGACGGTAGTGCTCGTGAATGCGGTCTCGACCCGCGCGACCTTGTCCAAAGATGACCATGCCTTGCACGTAGTCCAAGGAGTCGGCAGATGGGAGTAGACACGGTTTCTGATCTTCGGGGTGAATGCAAGCGCGGAAACCGTGCAGAAGAGCGGGCGTCATGCGGTGGATGATGTCTTCGGCTGAGGACTAGAAGCGGGTTAGCAATGGGGATGTACGTGGGAGAATGAATCAGATGGCGTGCACTTGCCTTGCCGAGGAGGTTTGCCAGGGAGCCGGGCAGCATCAGACAATCGTGGATGAAGGTTGGCGTGTACTTTTTCATGTCGTATTCGCCGTCTCTGACTAGTTTGCTAGCGCGGATGCGAGTGCGCAGGGCGCGTTCGTGGGCGAAGGTCGTCATGCCTGTTGCAGAGGTTGGCATTGGTACTTGTGAATGCTGCTCTTCGTCGTTGCGTGAGTGGTCTGTACTGGCGCCGTCGCTAGCCCTCGAAAGCCTCTCTGATGACGAATAGGAGGCATGGGAGTGTCGATCCATAGGCCAGCAATCTTGGGTGTTGTCCTGTCCATGAGGGATGGACGTGGGCCTCTCATGGACTTTGCGTTCTTTGGGATGGTCAAGAGCTGCCGTATGTTCCACTGGGTTGTCATAAGCCGCAGAATATGCGTCCTCAACCAGGCTCAATCTCTCCATGATAGCGTGCCAATGCATTGTCGCAAGTGGCGTCTAGTGCTGTTGCTTGTATTTCTAGACGTACACTTTGTGGAAATGGAAGTGTGTTTGGAGGAGATAGAAGAGGAGAGCTTGCGTGAATAGGGACTGTGAAATGGCACAGGGGGGGCTGTTGAAAGCACAGCCCAGTCTTGTGCTATCTTCTGGTGCCAGAGTCCAGTCGTGCATGTAGCCGTGATGAATGAGTTCACGGAATGGGTGAGCATTGATGATTGATAAGAGACCATTCGCGGAGCGTGAATTTGGATAGACGGAGGGCAGTGAGAATGAGAGGAGTGTGGAATCAAGCGGGAGACAATGAGCAAGCTGCTGCTGCTACGTGATGAGGAGAAGTATGGAGATGAATCTCTGTCGCTTGCCTGAGAGTTGGATGGTTGATACCTACCGACGGCAAACGCGGTCGATATGGCGCTCGCATCGTCCTACGCCGTGGAAGGTGCGAGCACGTGCAGCCAGAAAGCATTCACCAATACACGTGACCGTGAGAAATGCATATCGCCAAAGTGAATATGTGGCGTGAATGGACTGTTCAGGCAGCCAAGGCGACGTGTGCGGTGGGAAATCGATGGCCTTCGACGTGATTCTGGATTATTCATCCCCACGGGCGGCGCTGATAGGTGAAGTCATGCCGCGGGGCCCGTGCACGCCCGCATTCGCCGCTCGGATTTACATCAGGTACACAAGCTACACCTTTCACCATCTCTCTCTCAGGTACCCGCTCTCTCCCACCCACATTCATCCACCACCTCCCCTCCTCCCCTGGAGCATCATCATCTCCTTCAATCCATCACCTCCATCTCATCCACCCTCACAATCCCCCTCCCCTGTGCGCAGGCTCCATCACCGCCGAGCTCGCCACCACCTCTCACCATCCCTCCTCACGTTGAGGAGTCCAGCCAACCCCATCACCCTCACCTCATCAACCTTCCTCCGCCAGACCATCCAACATGTCTGCAGAACCCGATCACGCGCAGGAGAAGCGCAAGGTGAAGCTCGACAATGATCCCAGCGGAGCGGAGAGACGCGATGAGGATGCCACCGCCACCGCCATCCTCAAGAAGAAGAAGAAGCCCAACAGCTTGATCGTCACCGATGCCACCACCGATGACAACTCCATCCTCGCCCTCTCCAACAACACCATGGAGGTCCTGCAGCTCTTCCGTGGTGACACCGTCCTCGTCAAGGGCAAGAAGCGAAAGGACACCGTCCTCATCGTCCTCGCCGATGACGACCTCGATGACGGCTCCGTTCGCATGAACCGCGTGGTCCGACACAACCTGCGCGTCAAGCTGGGCGACGTCGTCACCGTCAACCCCTGCCCCGACATCAAGTACGCCAAACGCATCGCCGTCCTCCCTCTCGCCGATACGGTCGAGGGTCTGACCGGCTCCCTCTTCGACGTCTTCCTCGCCCCCTACTTCCGCGAAGCCTACCGCCCCCTCCGACAAGGCGACTTGTTCACCTGCAGAGCCGCCATGAGGACGGTGGAGTTCAAGGTCGTCGAGGTCGATCCGCCAGAATATGGTATCGTCGCTCAAGACACCGTCATCCACTGCGAAGGCGACCCGATCCAGCGTGAAGATGAGGAGGACAAGCTGAACGAGGTGGGCTACGACGACATCGGTGGCTGCAGGAAGCAGATGGCACAAGTTCGCGAGTTGGTCGAGCTACCTCTCAGACATCCTGCACTCTTCAAATCCATCGGCATCAAGCCTCCCCGCGGTATCCTCCTCTTCGGACCCCCCGGTACCGGTAAGACTCTCATGGCTCGCGCCGTCGCCAACGAGACCGGTGCCTTCTTCTTCCTCATCAACGGACCGGAAATCATGTCCAAGATGGCGGGAGAGTCGGAGAGCAATCTCCGCAAAGCGTTCGAAGAGGCGGAGAAGAACAGCCCGGCCATCATCTTCATCGACGAGATTGACGCCATCGCCCCCAAGCGTGACAAGACCAACGGTGAAGTCGAGCGTCGTGTCGTGTCGCAGCTCCTCACCCTCATGGACGGCATGAAGGCCCGCGCCAACGTGGTAGTCATGGCCGCCACCAACCGCCCCAACTCCATCGACCCCGCCCTGCGTCGTTTCGGCCGTTTCGATCGCGAGGTCGACATCGGTATTCCCGACCCCACTGGCCGTCTCGAGATTCTGCAAATCCACACCAAGAACATGAAGCTTGGGGATGACGTCGACCTCGAGCAGATCGCATCCGAGACTCACGGTTTCGTCGGTTCCGACATGGCATCGCTCTGCTCCGAGGCGGCGATGCAGCAGATTCGTGAGAAGATGGACTTGATTGATCTGGAAGAGGATACCATCGATGCCGAAGTCCTCGACAGCCTCGGTGTGACGCAGGAGAACTTCCGCTTCGCCCTGGGCATCTCCAACCCATCTGCCCTCCGCGAGGTTGCCGTCGTCGAGGTGCCCAACGTGCGGTGGGAGGATATTGGCGGTCTGGAAGATGTCAAGCGCGAGCTCATCGAGTCCGTGCAATACCCCGTCGACCACCCCGAAAAGTTCCTCAAATTCGGCATGAGCCCGTCTCGTGGTGTCCTCTTCTACGGACCCCCCGGTACGGGTAAGACACTGCTCGCTAAGGCGGTCGCGAACGAATGTGCCGCGAACTTCATCAGCATCAAGGGCCCCGAGCTGCTTTCCATGTGGTTCGGTGAGTCGGAGAGCAACATCCGTGACATCTTCGACAAGGCTCGCGCCGCTGCTCCTTGCGTCGTGTTCCTGGACGAGTTGGACTCCATCGCCAAGTCCCGTGGTGGATCGGTGGGCGACGCCGGCGGTGCTTCGGACCGTGTGGTCAACCAGCTTCTGACTGAGATGGACGGCATGACTAGCAAGAAGAACGTCTTTGTCATCGGAGCGACGAACAGACCCGAGCAGCTCGACGCCGCGCTCTGCCGTCCCGGACGTCTCGACACGCTCGTTTACGTTCCGCTTCCCGACCAGCCAGGTCGTGAGTCGATTCTGAAGGCCCAGCTGCGCAAGACGCCCGTCAGCCCGGGTGTGGATCTCGCCTACATTGCCAGCAAGACCCACGGCTTCTCCGGTGCGGACTTGGGTTTCATCACCCAGCGTGCCGTCAAGCTCGCCATCAAGGAGAGCATCGGCCTTGCCATTGAGAAGGAGAAGGCTCGCGAAGCTGCCGCGGGTGACGACACGAAGATGGACGTCGAAGACCTGGAGGAGGACGACCCGGTGCCGGAGCTGACGAAGAGGCATTTCGAGGAGGCCATGAGCCTGGCTCGCCGATCCGTCACCGACACCGAGATCAGGCGCTACGAGGCGTTTGCGCAGAGCATGAAGAACAGTGCTGGTGGCAGTGCCTTCTTCCGCTTCCCCGAGGGTGGCGTGGATGGCAATACGGAGACGCAGCAGCAGAACGGTATGTCTAGCCTCGCATCTACTAATATTGGTGACTTGAGACTGACTCGTGACACAGGCGCCGGAGAGGAGGATCTGTACGACTAAGCGCTTTAATCACACCTTACACTTTTGCCACTTGTCCGAGGCGATCGCAACGTCGTACCGGAGGCCGACATAGAGAATCCCACCTGGGTTTTCTCAAGGCAGGGCGGCATTGGAGGGAAAGCAAAGGGAGGGTTGGACGCATGCGACTCGCAACGAGAGGGATTGCATGCAGAGTGCGGCGTTGTTTCCACTTGCTTTTCATAGATTGTCTCGAGTAGTCGTCGTAACTCTTAGTCTGCCACTTTTTCCATCTACGCTTTGACATTGCGAAATGATGTTGCGTGTTGGTGATATGCCAGGTTCGACCATGCTGCCAAAACAGGAAGGAAGCTGATAGATATCGACTTCCACCTCAGATATCAACCTCACCTCATCCATCCCATGCACTCCCCAACAAAGCAATCAATCCACACACGCAACCCACCATGGGGTCCCTCAATCCCACCAACACCAACATCTCCCTCCCCATCATCAACATCTCCCCCACCAACCCCTCCGCTCCAGCACAACTCCTCTCCGCCGCCTCGCAGTACGGCTTCGTCTTCATCGAAAACACGCCCGACATCGGCATCCCGCCCGCGCAAATCGCACATCTTTTCGAACTGTCGCAGACGTTTTTCGCGGCGCCGACGGAGGTGAAGGAGCGGGTGTCGATTGCGAGTAATGTCGCGGGCAAGAATCATGGGTGGTTGAGTCGTGGGGTCGAGACGTTGGATCCGGGGGTGCAGGTTAGGGCGGATGTGAAGGAGTGAGTTTTTGTATTATTTCTGTCGACAGGCTGTCTGTGGTTGCTAATGTGTGACGATGGTGCCTCAGAGCGTTCAACATAGGCGAACCCATCAACGGCAAACTCCAACAACCCCTCCCAACACCCCTGCAGCCTCACGCGAGCGATATCATAGCTTTCCAGTCCGCCTGCCACACCTTCTGCCTAACTCTCTTCCGGCAATTCGCGCGCGCCCTCGCCCTCCCGGACGAAGAATGGTTTACCTCCCGCCACGACTCCACCTGCGGCCAATCCGGCACCGTGCTGCGCCTGCTGTACTACCCCTGCACACCAGAGTACGAAGCAGACATCGACATCCGCGCGGGCGCGCACTCCGATTTCGGGTCCGTGACGCTGCTCTTCCAGCTCCCGGGGCAAACGGGGCTGGAAATTCGCACGCAGGGAGGCGACTGGGCGGGTGTGCCTGTTGATCCGTCGCGCCAGCCTCCACCACCTAGCATCACCGACCAACCGCTCCCCATTTTGATCAATTTCGGGGATCTGCTGGAAGATTGGACGGGCGGATTGTTCAAGTCGACGGTGCATCGCGTTGTTTTCCCGCCTGGCGGAGGGGAGCAGCGGGATCGGTATAGTATTGCGTATTTCTGCCATCCGTTGGACGAGGCGAGGTTGGAGGCTGTGCCTAGCGCGGTGGTGGAGGAGTTTGCGGCGCGGACGGGCAAGACGGGCTCCCGAGGCGGGAAGGTGTTGACTGCGCGGGATCATTTGATGGAGAGGTTGGCGAGTACTTATACGATTGCGAGGTAAGAGGGGGGGTGGATGGTGATGCGATTGCTCGATGCTATCTTTGGATATATATAGTAGACACATGATGCCCCTTTGGGATGAAAACATGTAAAGCCACCTCTAGCAGAAGCAGAACTTCCTCGCTCATAATCATAATCAGACAGAAGGAATCTTTCTCCATCCATCATTTCCACCGCCCTAAAAGTTCTGCCCCGTCCCTCCCCCACCCCCAAGCAACAACTCCAACATATCCGTATCCCCAATCTGCGGCCCATACATTGTACTACTCACATCAACATTCTGCCCCTGCCCCCCCGCATCCGAATTAATGATGGGGTTCAAATCCAGCGCGAACCAATCCTCCGCCGTGCCGCCAGGTCCACCAGTGCCAAAACCGTACATATTCGTGCCGCCGGGGGAGGTGGCGGACAGGGCGAGGTTTTGAGAGTTGGTAGGGGAAGACCAGGCGAAGGAGGGCGGGGGCATGATGGAGAAGTGGTTATTTGCGGCGTCGGTGAGGTCGTAGATGTCGGAGGAGATGCCGTAGAGGGGGTCGGAGGGGTTGGTGGCGAGGGGGAGGCCGTTATTGTAGGGCCATTGCTGCGTGTTGGCGTGTGGGTGGAGGGTGGAGGGGGTGTTGGAGGAAGGGTGGCGTTGGTGCGCTTGCAGTTTCTGGCTGGCGTCGTTGAAGGAGGCGGTGGTTTGCGCGGCGGATGTCTGCTGCTCGAGACCTGCTGTGCTGGCTTCGCCGGGGAAGATGGAGGCTCTGCGGCTCTTGGAGCGGCCGTCGGCGGCGATGCGCACGAGGCGCGGCTTGAGGTTCTGCGTGAGGGTGTCGAGCAGGTCGGCGAAGCGGCAGGCGACGTGCACGTCGTCGACGATGCAGTTGCGCAGCGCGTCGACCGTCTTGTCCATGAGCTGCAGCGAGTCCGATACGTCGCTTTCCGTCGCACCGAGGGAGAAGGATTTGAGGAGCACAATGGACGCGCTGATGATGCGGAAGTAGGTGCGTACGGGGGCGTGCTTGAGGTATTCCCCCGGGTACAGCCCGTATACCACTACTTTGAGCAGGTTGCGTGCGGCGTCGCCCACTTGCAGCATGTAGTGTCGGTCACCGCCGAGCAGCTTTGCGAGCATCTGCGGAGGGATGGCGCCGGCATCGGGGCGCACACCGTTGGGCACACTGCCCGCGCGGGCCGCGTGATCGGGCGCATCGGTGGAGTTTTGGAAGGGCTGCGCATTGGCACACCGCTCGGCCACGGCCTGAAGCGCGAGCGCGTTGATGTACACCCGGCAGTACTCGTATTCGATCTCGAGGATGTACCGCATGTAGCGCGGGATGATGGCGCACTGGTCAAAGTCGAGGCGCCATTGGCGAAGCGGCACCTGGAAGGCGTGCAGCACGGCCTTGTAGTCGCCATTCTTAATGAGGTCGCGGGTGAAGGCTTTGTTGGCGTAGATCTTGTGGTTGCCCTCGCGCATCAAGTGGGCCATGCGCAGCCAGAAGTGCAGATCCGTCTCGTGGATGCTGGAGTGCTGATTGAGCGTTTGGCGGAACAAGTCGCTGTCCTCCGGCTTGGAGTAGCCGTTGGGAAGCAGGGAGGTGAGGCCCAGACGGCCACTCGTTTGCGTCACGTACACGAGTAACAGGTTTCGCACGTTCCGGCGGCGGCGATCGTAGCGTTGGAGTTGCTCGGCGGAAAGCGGCTGGCCGTCGGAGCTGCGCGCATGCCGCTGCCACTCGCCGGAGTCGAAGACGCCGATCTCGAATGCGAGCGACATAGACAGGCCCAGTAACATCCAGCACATGCGATCACTTCTCCAACATGGTTCCAGCCATGCGTCCATCCGCTGGCCGCCAATCCCCTTGTTCTCGGGCCCATTCTCGCTCGGATCGAACAGATGGCTGGGATCTTCGGGGACCATGAGTTCTTCGTCAGCCTCGTCGGGGGGAAAGTGCATCGCTCGGGGATGCCATTCGGTGAGCAGGACGAGGGACTCAATGGTGCCCAGGGTGCGGAGGCCTTTTCGTGTGAGGGGGTTGACATCGCACCCCGGCTCTCCGCCAGCGCCGCAGAAGCCGCCACCGAATTGCTCTTGGCCCCAGAGGATGCGATTGATCATGCCGCTGAGATATGTCCACAGCTTTTGATCTGGAAGATGTTAGTGGCGAGTATGGATGGCAGGGATGAGACGGGCTTACGAATGGAATATGGGCGGGAGACCGAGCCCGGTCCCTCCAGCTGCATGTGGCGAGAAGCTATCAGCAGCATGGTGATGGTGAGCATCGGTTCGTTGGTCAGCAGTTCTTCGTGCTTCGCGTATGATCGAAAGTCGAGGAGGGCGACGGGGGTCAAGGGGGCATGGTGGCGGTAGAAGTAGTCGATGTAATCGATGGCTTCCTTTGCACGGAACCAGCCCGCACGGACGAAACGGAAGCGCTCCCAGGCCTTCAGCGCGGAGTTGTAGGCTGCCGTGTCGATGGGGTCGCTGGCGTGACTGGTCGGGTTGATGGGTGTTTTCCAGATTGGGTCATTCTGTAGTCTGCGCAGTGTCAGCTTGGAGTCTGGCGCGGGAGGGGCCAAAGTCACATACACCGCCATTGGGCCGTTGGTCATACTCCCGGGCCTCTCCATCATCGGACTGGTGGCGGAGGGGAGGGAAGAGGGCGAGAGGCCGGTCAACCCAGGCCGCGGGCCGGACTCTCTCGAGCCCTTCCGCGCCGCCTCGGCCAGCAATTTCAGCGCATCGTGACCGCCATGGATTTCCGTGGCTTGCAGCAGAGACACCGTCTGTTCACTAGCCTTCTGGTCCTCCTCATTGTACTGCACGGGTTTGGGGCCGGCGGGTCTGCGCAGCGGCTGCGTCTGTCCAATCGAGCCGCCCGGGGTGCGCGGGGCCTCTTCCAGCTCCACACTCTTCTCGGGCTCGTAGCCCTCGGACTGGCGCACGCGCTTGCGCCCGTTCTCGACCTTGAAGACGGTCTCGTCGGTGTCGGAGTAGGCGTCGTCGGTGCCGGTCTTCTTCTTGCGGCGCGTGGCGGAGAAGTAGCATTCCTTGGACTCGCGGCGGCAGCGCACGCACGGCGGGTCGCTGGGGTTATCGACGGAGCCGAGGTCGCAGCGCACCTTGCGCTTTCGACACGGGATGCATGCTGTGGAGGAGGAGAGGTGGTTATTAGGTGGGTGTGGTGTTAAGCCGAGAGGGGTGCTGGCTGCTTACCTTGATATGTGCGCTGGTGGAGGGCGGCCTGGGCGGCCTGGGCGTTGGTCAGCGGGCGGCCAGGCGGCGGGGTGTCGAGCTGCGCGTCGCCGCCGCTCGACGACCCGCGGAGGCTGTGGTCCATCTGGTCGTGAGGTGGTGGTAAGGGGGAGGTGGGAGGTGGAGGAGGGTAAGCCGTGGCCAGCCGAGAGAGCAGAGCTGGCGGGTTGTGCGACTTGCAGTGGTGGTGGAGTTAAAAGCTTGAGCAGAAACGGGACGCGAAAGAAGGGTCTGGGGCGGATGTGGGGAAGCGGACGGGGAAGGCGTGGGATGTTGCAACCAGATTTCAGCCTAAATCAATGTCGTTGTCCACGAAGGTTGTGGAGTGTTGATGGGGTGTGTGTGATGATGTGAGAGGTCATATCCTCGAGAGTCTTCGAGAGGGGAGTGCTCGAGCAAGAAGGACCTGCCGCAGTTACACGAGGCTGCGACAATCACCCAACGGCTAAGCCGCGCACAGCCACTGCTTCTGCATTCTACACATGTGGCGAGAGTCAGATGACACGACCAAGGCAGCATGTGATGTGAGTGGCTACGTGAAGAAAGAAGCGCATGCAAGGCCGTGGTACAAGCCTGGACACGTGAAGAGTATGTGGCGTGGGGGGATGTGCTCTGGCGAGAACACTGGATTCTCCACTCGAATCGAACGGCGTTGGCCAGGGAGATGCGGTGAGATCGAGATTGCGAAGGGGGAGAAGGAAAATGTGATACTTTCATGGTCGAAGGTAGCCTTGAGTTGATAATGCGGTGATGAATCGTGAGAGTTGCCAGGATCGAGTACTGCTGGTTGATGGCTCCCATGCCCGAACCCACCTTCACGAACCCACCAAAACTCGACGGTGTCTAAGAATCCAGAAGGAGGTCTATGTCTCTGCATCCCGGCATTGCCGTATCCTGAATCACTCTGATCTTGCAAGTTATGTTGAAGAGAAACTCGTCCAAGGCTGGCCAGAAGTCGAGATGTGATTGAGACGCCGCCATTGTGCGGCCCGAGCGTGGCACCTCCACACAATTTTGATGCCACCTAACCCTCGCCCTCCTCTCCCCTTCCCTTGACATCCCTCTCCATTGAACATCCACACCCACATCCACGTCATCATGGTCGCCGTACGCTTCCTCGCCCTCGCGCTGACCTTCTGGCGCGCCCTGGCCGCCGAAATCCAGCTTCCCGAAGGCATTGCGGTGCGTACCACCCCGTCCTCGAAACCCCCCTTCCCCGCTCTCAGCATGGGAAAGCCCATCTAACACCTAGCTCCCACAGGTCGAGGAGTTTGAAGAAATCCCAGCCGACCCGGCGAACAAAGCGCAAACGCCCAACCTCAACATCGACGTCAAAGCCTTCTTCCCCGATGCCGAGGTGTTCGGCGTGAAGCTGGTCAACGGGCACGCCACCCGCTGCGTCGTCGACATCACCAACCACGAGCCCCAGCCCATCTCCCTGCAGTTCATCCTCGGCTCCCTCCTGACCCCCGCCGGCGCCCCCGGCGCCCCCGACCCGCCCGTCGTCGTGCGCAACCTCACGCAGAGCCGGTATGGCGTGCAGATCCCCGCGGGCGCGAGCGAGAGCATCACCTACAGCTTCGCCACCGAGCTGCACCCGCAGGACTTGACCCTCGCCTTGATGGCCATCCTGCAGAGCAGCGAGGGCGGCATTTACAGCAACATGTTGTTCAACGAGACCGTGTCCATTGTCGAGGCGCCGGTGTCCCTGTTCGACCCGCAGATGTATGTTTCATCGCAGGCTCCATTCGAGTGAGGATGTTACTGACGACTTCAATTCCCAGCATCTTCCTCTACCTCTTCCTCGCCGCGGCCTTTGGAGGCACGTGCTACTTCATCTACAACACCTGGATCACCACCCTCTTCCCCCAGAAGCGTCGTGGCGGCAAGGGCGGCGAGCGAGCCAAGCGCTCCTCCGGCGGCAGCAAGAAGGTCGATCCCACCGAGCAGGTGGCCGTCGTTGGTGCAGATGGACCTGCCACCACGACCGGTGCCAAGGCGTACGATGAGAGCTGGATCCCTGCTGAGCATTTGAAGAGGCCCGAGCCCAGGAGGATGGGAAGTGGCAGGCCCAAGAGCCGGGCTGCGCAGTGATACCTGAACGGAACTCTCTAGGTGGGAGGGCGGGAATACCAGCTACTCCCCAACGGTGGTGATGCATAGGAGGGACAAATGTATATGACTCTGAGGCATTACGTGAAGGCGGAAATGGTGCAAAAAGCGAGCATTGGATGGATGGATGGAATGGGAAGCGTAGTTGTGTCGAGTACTTGATCGGCTGCTTGTCTGCAGAATAGCCACATGCAGCATGTCTGTAGGCCAGAGCACGAGAGATGAAGCCAAATGCTTCATGCACTATGTCGTGCGTGTACAAGTACCTTACACAGTAGAGAGCATCGGCCTGATGATCGGCAGGCCTTGCCCACTGCCGAAGACAGGCACACATTAGACTTTACGGCGCCACCCGGTCGCTGCCTCAAGCAGCATGGTACCTTGCCTTAGCGCCAACTCTAAACGAGATTTCGCAGGCACAACAACTCCTGATTTGACGCCGGCCTTGCGCGTCCCTTCCCAAAGTCAATTCTTGGGTGCAAAACCTCTTTCTTCCCCAACGGCCCTTCACTCCTCCCTCTTCACGCCCCCTCCACGCCTTCACCCCCCCTCCCTCCTGGCATCCGTCACGTCGCGACTCCCCTCTGGCAGGAGATTTAAAGCCGACCACGTCAGACCTGCAGGACAACAACCCTTGCAGCACTCATCCCCTATTCGCGACCGCGGCTGCCCCACTCGCCTCCTGACGGCGTTGATCCGGCGACAACACGTGCAGCTGAAACATCCAGACGCGCCCCGACACAACCTACACCCTGCAACACACACACACCTCACGCACAGCAAGCAAGCAAGCAGAGTCATCCCGAGCAGCTTCTCCGGCACAGATACACGTACACATCCTCCCACTCGAGAGTGCACTGGCGGCTGGGCCCCCGACAAACTTTGCATACCAATTTCCGCCCGCATCTCCACCGCCCCCTTCTCCTTCTTGGCCGTCGACTTCACGCATCCCAGGCGCGTCGAGCAGAGGACAAGCATCTTGGCGACAGCTTGGAAAGAGTCGTCGAGCAGATTTCCGCAGATACATCACAACATCACAACCATGAGGCTATCCACATCGTCCTGGCTGCTTGCAGGCCTCTGCTGCGCGGTCCAGACCCTCGCGCACGAGTCCCTGCCTACACCCACCATCACACCCCCATCAGGCGCAAGACTCGACGACCTCATCCCCTCTGCAACGCCCTTCCCAACCCACCCAGACCTCAGGTACGCTCTCTCCCCGTTCCTCCATTCCCCTCATCCATCCAGCAACTAACATCCCCCCCAACAGAGCCCGGCAGAACCTCGGCGTCGACCAAAACCCCGGCGCCATCCCACACCAAGTGCCCCCCGTGACAGTGTACAGCATCGTCTCGCAAGTCGGTGCAACGGGCGCCGTGGAAATCTACACCTACACGCAGCTCTTCGTCGCCGTGCCGGACCAATTCCCCGTCGCGCAGGTGGGCACAATCGGGTACGGCACGGATCGGCGGCGGAAGCGCGAGGCGGTCAATACGGGTATTGCAGGCCGCATCCATGTCCCGTGAAGTTTTCTTGCCGAGGCTTCTTTGAAGAGATGATGATGCATGAGAGAATCAGTGTTTTGCTGATTTGCTTGTGTCTTCATGATGAATAGAAACGATCGCTCAGCCGGTTGTGCTTGCGCTCGAGACGGTGGTGGTCACGCGGCGGTTGAGACGTGTTACTCGTCTGACTGTTGTTGAGACGATGCTTGTTGGGAATTACACCGCGGGCAACTATACGGCCGGCAATTACACTTCCGGCAGCTACACGGCGGTGAACAACACCACGAACAGCACGAGCAGCGCCACGCTCCCGATCTCGCTTGCGACGGGCGTGTACCCCATTACGCTCCGCCGTACCGTGGCAGTACCACTGCGTCCGATGTCCTAATGCAAAGCGGACAGGCGAGCAAGAAGCAGTTCGTGGGCCTGAGTTGAGAGAGAGTGGCCAGGAAGGAAAGGGGAGGAAAGGCAAGCAATGAAGGCAGAGACACACAGCGGAGGAGAGGGAGAGGGTCCATGCACACACGCCAGCAATAAACACACCAACAATACTGCAGCAACATCTACGACTATACAGTCTACGCTAATCAGCCATGCAAAGCAAAGAAATCCTGTATAAGCGCAAGGCTTCCATTCTCCAATTCCCGCCCTCCGTGTCCTTCTCCTTCTCGCTCCCATCTCCTGCGTGCCAGCTGGAAACCCCTCAAAAGGTGATATAAGCGGCCCTGCGAAAGGGAAAAGGGAAATGACCACAGCACGCAAGAAGCAAAAGACATGGAAGGCAAAAGAACCAGAGCCAATCTGATTACAAACAGTAGGTACTTTCAGCAAGTAGGCAGGAAGTAGAGGCAGGCGTCTGACGACCATCTCCCCCCTAAACCCCCCTCTCACAGCAAACACAGTCCGCTAAATATAAAGATCCCCCATTGAAGTTCCTACGCTATGCTGACATCTTGGTATTCTTCCTTCTCTTTCTCTCCTTCTCCCTCCCTCGAAAGTACACTCTTTCTTACACACACACAAAACACAGAACACGAGAAAAAGGTAGCAGAAATCACAAATCCCGTTACTCGAACACACAGATCTCCCCCCCAACGCGCCCGAGCCCGACCGTTAAGATAAAAGTACAGAGAAATAGGAAGCACACCCCATCATCCCTCTTTGTCGTCCTCCTTTGAGAGTAAGAGGGGAAATATGCGTGATATTCCAGAGGGGAGATGAAAAGCGGCATGCTTCTTGAAGGTGGTGGTGTATAACGCACATGGTATCCGAATCCGAGAGATAAAGAGATGTTGCTGCTGCGGTTGTTGCTGTTGTTGTTGTTGGTGCAGCAGCAGCGGGAAAGGTCGAGGGGTGTAAAGGACAATGTAGAAGGTGGGAGGTAGGTCCGGGTTTTCCTTTCTGATGGCGGAGATGATTATAGAGGTGGTTTTGGTCGGGTAGAGAGATTCGTTGTTTCTCTCGAGGCGAGTCCGCCGTATGGGCAGATGGAGATGGTATTCTCGGAGTGGAATGTATGATGCATTGCCTTTCAATACGCCGCGACTTCCGACGCTTGCGGGGCGGCAGGCAGAGGCTGCGGCGTGCCGTTACTATTGGTGGCGTTGGCGTTATTAGTGTTCTCGGCAGCCAGGATGGAATCCTCGTAACCGGCGAGAGCCTGGGAGTGTAGCTTGAAGGATTCGCCCATGAGCTTGGTGATGCTGTAGTCACGAAGTCAGTACAGGAGCAACATCGCAGCAAAGTGAGGCGGGAAACATACCCCCAGACGACCACTTCATCAATCATACTCCCCCACAAGCGCGCAACCGTCGAGCTGAGCTTCTGCCCAAAGCCGTCGACCGAGTCGTCGTCGAAGAGGTTCCGCAACTTCTGGTACATCGCCTTCTCCTCCTCCGTCGCCGGCTCGTCGTCATGCTCGACTCTCCAAAGCCATAAACTGAGAATGACAATCAAGTCGAGGCCGCAGAGCGGGTGTTCGATACTCCAGTTCGTCGCCGAGGTTCGCGCTACCCAGCGGATGCCCTGCAGAGCCGCGACTTCGATGCAGTCGAAGCAGGCTTGGATGACGAGGAGCATCTCCTGGCTGCGCTTGACCTTGTCGCGCGCGTTGGTCATTGCGCCCGCGACTTCGTAAGAGTCGTGGTAGCGCAGGGCCTCCTGCACCGTCTTGAGATCAACCAGTAGGCGCGCGCGCGTGTTACGGAACATGGCCATGGCGTTGAAGATGAGCGGGTGGCCCTTGTGCGGCGCGCTCAGCTGCACCACGACCGTCTCCGGCTCGCACAGCTCGAGCGACTTCTCCCACGTTTCCAGCGCGAGGCGCAGCTTGTACTCCGTGACCACGTCTTGCAGCGCTTCCGGGCTGCGCTTGTGGTACCACACCTCCAGGAATAGTGCGTTGATCATGACGCGCGTTGCAAAGGCGCTGTACGGTGCCGGGTCGCCCTGGAAGAGAGCATCGTGTGCTTCGCGGAAGGTGATGCCGGAAGAGGCGGTCAAAGCCTCAAACCAGCTATCGTCGTCGCTGGGATGCATGTTCCACAGCGATTCTGAAGACGGCAGTTCGAGCGTGTCGAATTCGTTGAAGTTGATGGCCGGGGTGTGGTTGTAGGTCAGGGTGAGCAGTCCGAAGAAGATGTACACGCCAAAATACGTGCGCCTGCAGCACTCGTCTTCAATCCACTCTTTGTGTGTGGGCTGGCGTCCCTCGCGTCCCTCGCTGCGCAGCGCCAGTTCATACCGGTTGCCGGCGACCATGTTGGCTAGCAGACTCTTGATCGAACACGCCCACTCCAACCCCTTCGGATCGCCGCTCCAACTTGCAAAGCTCATGTTGAGCAGTGTACTCTGCATCATCCATAGAGGGCACTTGCGCGAGCTGAAGTTGTCCTTTTTGAGTAAGAACTCGTTGCACAGCACCTTGGAGCCGATGTGTAGCATGTATGCCTGGTCTTGCTCGAATGTGTACAACGCGCCGATCGACAGTACTGATAGTAAGAGTGGCGCAGGCTCTGTAGCCGGGTCGAAGGAAGCGGGATGCAGGAAGGGGAGGTGATGGTGGAAAAAGTTGAAGTAGGTGGAGAGGTAGCGGTTGAGGACGGAAAGCGGCGGTAGGAGGAAGGTTTCGATGAGTTGGCCTTCGGCATCGCAGTGTCGGATGTTGTCCATGATGGAGCTGATCTGGTCTTCATTCTCGACTTGTGGTGCTTTTGCCATGGTGCACTGCTGCGGGGGACCTGGTGATCTGCGGTAGTCAACCGGAGACACCGGACCGAGCATGGACGGGAAGGGCGACAAGGCGCCGGGAGTAGCGAGGCCGTTCATCAGGGATGACGAGGCAAAGGAAGGCAGGCCGTCTGTCTGACTTTGCGTGCGGTCCATGAGGGGCGCGAGGGTGTGGTGATTCGACGAGACCGAGGCGCCGTTGGCGTACGGAAGAAGGTCGGCATGCGCATCTCCGCCGGACGAGATGGACGAGGGTTTGGCGCGATGCACATTCTGCGGCAGCATCTGGTCCCATCCGTGCATCTGCGGCAGCGTCATGGAGCCCGGGTAGGGCAGAGACGACGGCTCGATGAGATGCGGGGCGTGATGGGGGGAGAGGAGGGGTTCGGGGTGTACGCTAGCAATGTCCTGACCCGACATGGCTGCCTTTTGCTGGAAGTTGGCCATCAACATGGCGGCCTGCTCGACGCCAAAGGGATCGGAGGCGTCGCCGAACTGGTCCAGCGTTGCATCGTCGAGGTCGGGGAGTTTGGAAGAGCTGTCGGTGGGGGAGTCTTTGGATGTGGAGGTCCGCTTCTTCACGTCGCTCTGCAGCGGGATGCCGCCGTCTTTGGCGTGCACGGTGCGGTCGTGGCGGAGAAGGAGGTCTCGACGGACGAAGGTGCTTCGACATTTGGAGCACTTGAACGGCCGCTCTTTGGTGTCTGGAGATGGGAGTTCTCGTTAGCGTAGTTCGTGTGTATCCCGCGGCGCGACGCGGCGCCTTGATGGTCCTTGCAAATTATGGATGCCCCGCCATGCGGCGCGGGTGTTGGAGGGGCAAAGGAGGGATGGACTTACGTGACCGTTCGTGGCGCGACCTGTGCTCCGACCTGCTGAACGCGCGACTACAGAACTGACATTTGTATCGCTTCTCCTTCTCCTTGTCCACCCCGCCGCCCGACACCTTGCGCGTGGCGGCGGGGGGTGTCGTGGCCGCAGGAGCTGCGACGGCAGACATCTCGATCGGAGGGAGGCTGTATCGATGGGGGAGGCGGAAGGCGCGCGACGCGCCTGGGCGCGAAGGGAAGGGCGTGTGCTAACTCTTGGTGGAGGTGGCGGAGAAGGAGGGGCGGTGTGGCATCACTACATGTGATGGATTGCACCCTCGACGGGATTTGGGAGAGGGAAAAAGTGGCGGGTGGCGCGAGGCCTGGTGCGGCAACATCCACACTCGCGATGGGACAGGGTGTGGGTTGCACAGCGATACAGAAGATGTAGAAGCAAGCGAAGATGAAGGAGTGGCGGGGCGGTGTTGGGGAGAGAGAGAGGAAGAGGAGGGGTGTGATGAAGGTGGGCGGTTTGGCGAAGGTGGGCGTGGAAGTGGGATGAAGGCGGGCGGGAGCTGCCTCGTTCCTTCCCCCTCGCCGCCCTCGCCCTTGCCCAAGAAAGGAGGCACGGCCCTGCCCGACCCTGCCAAATACTTTTCGGGCCTCCCCAAACGACGCGGCGTCACCAACGTCTTCCACCCGGGACTAACGATGTGCCCACGAATCGCGCGCGCCCGTCTTGCTGACATACCGCGCCTGTCGTCCCGACTTGCTTCTACGAATCTTCCTCCCTGGCCCGTTTGTGTTTGCGCGGCGCGAGCTGAGTGGTGCGCTGGCACTCACCCGTACGACTAATAGGCTCGCGCCTCCTCCGTCCGTCCTTGCGACTTGTCGAATTGCTTCGTCCAAACACATGTGACGAGTGCGACGAGGCGGCGAGTGGCGAAGCGTTGCCGTCCAAAACGGCGCTCCGGCCGAGGTGTCCATCCAGTTTCCATTTATACGTCTCGTATAACCCACGCTCTGAGCGACGAGGTGCACGGCATCGTCCCCGTTTGCACGAGCCACAGCTGCAAGGCTTCTGCTGCCTGCATGCGCTTGCCGTCGGGAGCGAAGCGAACAACCTCGACGTGCACTCACATCGCCAATCTTACCCATGCCCTCGTACTGTCGATGCTGCAGGGCTCCTTTCCATACATCACCGCGCACTCTCCTCTCCGTCTGCTGCTCCCACGTGAAACACCCTGGCCAGTCAACTAGTTTCGTACCTGCAGCGCATCCCAGTCTCCCCGTCGAGCGCAATTCCGGACGACGGATGCCGGAAGTCCAGACGGCGCGCTATACATAAGACAGGGTAGCTGCCGACGGCCGAGCGCAGACTCTCGTCCAACGACCTGCTGACCTTGTTCCCGGTCTGCCCGTGGAAAAAGATCTTCCCAGTCCCGAGGCCTTGTCCCTGGTTGCACGGCACGTTGGCGCTAGGGCGTCGGGGAAGTCTTCCCTAGTCGCGACCCACTTCGCATCGAAGTTTCGCGGAACGGGGAGGGAAGGCCCCCGTCGATTCGAGTCTGCGCAGGCTCACGTCGACGACAGCATTGATGATGAGATTCCGTGATGACATAGAAGCCGTGTGTGGATTGGACGCATTCGAGTCAGTCGTACGCTTTGTGCGTGATGAACGGGGACGATCAAGTGACAACGCCGGCCGGGGATCGCGTGTCGGCTTTTGAGCTTCTCCATCCATCAAATCTCGGCGCTCCTGGCCCGAATCTGAGAATAATCTCCTTGCCTCCCCTCCTTCATCACTGGCCTGTCTGCCCCACCTGCCCACCTCCTGTTGCATTGATGTCAGCTTTGCGCGGAATCACTGGCCTGGACGGAAGGCCATCGATCGATATAGCATACGCTCACGCGCTCAACTACCCGATGCATCCTTGTCTTCAAGTGGAACCCGTCCATCATCCTTGATGCCATCCATGCCCGCCAAGTGACGGGATTTGCCATTGGCCAAGCAAAACGCTACAAAAGACTGATCCGATGACTGATCATGCTTTCTCTTCTGATGCCTTGGCTCCATTGAACGCCGGTAATTACCCTTTGCGCAAATCTGTACTCAGAAGAACAGTGTCGTCACGACGTCTTGGTCAGCGAGGTCAAACAGAGGTGTAGCGGTATCTTTCGACATGTCAGCATCGCTGCAACCAGCCGGAGACTGGAGGCGCAAGCGGAAGACTGCTTCCCGCTAGCTGCCAGCCTCATAGACGTGTCGCTTTTTACTTTTGCTTACCTTGGCTGGGATGTTGGTATACACGGGCGAGTAGGCTCGCAGGCGAGGTTGCTTTGGGCGAACCGTGAGAAGCGAAGCGCGCGGAGGAGGGATGTGATAGGTCGACCTGATTTCTCCGACGGACTCGCATCCGCTCCCGCGCGGAGGATTGTTGGAACGCCATCGTGACGAGAAGATGAATGTTGGACTGCAAAAATTCCCGATGGAGTGATTTGGCATCTCCAGCCCCTACTGCGCTTTAGGGAGTGAACGTTCACAGACATAAAGCGCTTTGCAATGCATATGGCACGGCGACCGTCGGGAATAGGCGGAGTTGCGACGTATCTCATGCTATCCAAGACGAGGCATACATGTAGCCGACCTGCGCCCCCCGACGCCTTCCAAGGCTTGGTAGCAGCAGGATAGATTGCGTACCAGCCTTTCCATAAGGCACTCGTCCTAGGGTAGATGAGGGAGGGGCAGCATGCACCATCATAGGCTGTCACGCGTGCGGCGTGCCACGGCGCGTAATATTGGAGTCACCGTCGCCTTCTCCGCCGAATGGGATGGATGTGGAACGGCGGGATGGACGCGCTCCCAATCCAGTAACCGTCATCAGGCAGGCCGTGATGAGTGTCAGGAACTGTGCTGGACCGGGCGATTCCAGAGGCTGATACGCCGTGTGATTGGCTGGCGGGGTGGGATGGAGAAGAGGCGCTTTTAACTTCGACCATTCATATCGAGCAGACGGTGGCCCTTTTTCCTCTCCCCGCCCGCCTGTCCACCTCCCACCTCTCCTCCCACTCCATTCCTCCCTCTATTCCATGACCCGACCGAGCAGTGCATTCGAATGGTCGGATCTCGCGCGCCTGCCCTCGACTCGCGTGCCCGCAGAGGCGTCTGCACTTTCCTGCAGCTGGCTTTGCCGAGAGCTGCTCCCATTCCGCTGCAAGGGACGAGCTGAAGGGTGTGCGCATTCCTCTGATCTCTACTCCATCCTAACCTGCTCGGTGTCTGGTATTTCTTGTGTGCTTTCGTCCAACTCTCGCCGCACTCGGAGATCTGAACCCCGGCGGAGTCGACGGAGCTGACCTGTGCTCCCTGGATCCCCACACCTATCCACCATCGTGATGAACGTGCCTCTCCGCAATGGCGAGCAGCAGCAAGGGCCTGTGTACGTGCGGGCCATGTACGATTACGACGCCGACGACCGAACCAGCCTCAGCTTCCGACAAGGCGACATTATCCAGGTGATTACGCAGCTGGAGAGCGGATGGTGGGATGGCGTGATTCACGGAATGCGAGGCTGGTTTCCCAGCAACTACTGTGAACTGATTGGGAATCCCTTTGCAAACGGCTCCCGCGTCATGGCGAGCGATTCGGAGGCGGAGGAGTCGGAGGAGGAGTACAGCGAGCATGAGATGGACCACCCTACCAATGCAATGTCGAGGAGCCAGAATGACACAAATACAAGCACACAAGAGGAGGCTGCGTTTTGGATACCGCAAGCGACGCCGGATGGGAGATTGTTCTATTTCAACACCCTCACCGGTCGCAGCACCATGGAGTTGCCGTTGGAGGCCCCGACCTGTGCAAATGAGACTGGCCCGCGCGACCATGCCAATGTATTCATCCCAGGTCAAACACGTCCGCCAGCGGAGTTGATGATGTCTGGGTATGAGCGTGATGACGATACCGACGACGCTTCTGCTTCGGAGGCGGAAGATGCATCATTCGTACGCGATTCCCAAGGTTCTAGCGTAAGTGGTGGGACTGCAACGTCCGATGTAGCATTGACTGATGCCCGAACTTTCCAGAACCGACGGCCACAATCTTACTTGTCCAACGGCGTGTCACCTGCGACTTCCATGGCTTCTTCGGCCATTGCGTCCCCGTTAGGCAACGTTCTGGGCAATGCCCCGGATGCTAGCAACGCGGCCATGCAGCAAGGCATTGCGCCGATTGGTACTACCATGAACTCGTTCGCAAATGCGCAAGCCGCCACCAGAGCGACCATGCTGCCCAGACGCTTTTTCGATGATGCGCATGCCGTGCCACTGACGTGGCAAGCAATGATGGAAGACATGCGGAGAGCCGTGCACCGGTTCCGCAAAGCAATCGAAAACGGCGAGCGATCGGAATTTGTCCGGAGAGTGGAGGACATATCCGATCACTTGCGGCTACTGCTGGCAGCCGCGTCTGGTACGACGGACAACCACTCTGGCAACCCCTCCATTATTTCCACCAACAAAGCCCTCTACCCTCACTTTCGCGAGACCATGTCTCGCTTCTCCAGGCTCGTCTTGTCCACTCACGTGGCCGCTACTGATTTCCCCGGCCCAAACGCGCATCAGAAATGTCTGGCCGAAGCGGAGAATGTGCTGCAGAGTGTGTACGCTTTTGTCGAGGTCGCACGACATCAACGCGGGGATGACATTCCCCGTATCACCCCAGGCTTCGTCACCGGCACGCACACCGCCGGCAACTGGCAGAACAACGGCCTGAGCGTAGACGACCCCCTGGCCGCAATGTCTTTTATGGACGAGCATGGTGCGCCTCTGGAGCCCACCGCCCAGCTAGATAAAAGCCTGCTCGACCGCATGGACGAAATGAAGCGGACCGTTATAGCGGCAATACGGAAACTGGACGAGCATCTGATCCTTCGAGAGAAGCTCATCACACCGCAACGACATCGAAGAATCGGCGACAACGTCTGCAAAAGCGGTGCACAAGTCTGCAACACCTGCAGGCCATATCTGACCATCATCGAGTCCATCAACCTCGCTCCCCTGGGTTCGACCTTTCAGACCCCTCAATTGAACGACTTTGCGGATCAGAAGCAAAAGTTGTACGATTCCGCTTCGGATCTCGTTGTTGCATGTCAGCTCGTGGCGAGTCCGTTGGGAGACGAGTGGTCGGAAGTTCGAGGACCCTCACTTGAAGAGCGGCTGAATCAGGTGCGGACCGTTGGACGTGAACTGGACACTGCCGCGAATCAGATCTTCTTCTCGCTGCAATTATTGTCCGAGCTGATGCCACACGAAGGTCGGTCGTCGCCGGCGAAAGATGGCCACAGACTTACAGACGGCGGAGCGACGTACGAGGCACACATGCGCAGCGTGTCCAAGAGCCTTCGACCACCCATGCTGGGCGAAATCGGCCAGTCCAAGTCCTACTCGGAGGGTGTACAAGGAAAGGCATCCAAAGTGGAGCGTTTCTTTGGCGAATCGCCCGCTCCCGCCATGCCGAGGATCGAGACCGACGAAGTGCCCGAATATCTCCGGCTAGATCACGAGGGAGAGATCACCCTGGATACCAAGACGGAGCCGCCGCAGATCCGCGGAGGCACCTTGACGGGCTTGGTGGAGCAGCTGACGAGGCATGACAGGCTGGACCCGCAGTTCAACAACACCTTTTTGCTCACGTATCGATCCTTCACCACAGCCTCGGAGCTGTTCGAGATGCTGGTGCAGCGCTGGAGGATTCAACCGCCATTTAGTCTCGCGGGCCCCGAGCTACAAGTCTGGACCGACAAGAAGCAGAAGCCGATTCGCTTTCGCGTTGTGAATATCTTAAAATCGTGGTTTGACACTTACTGGATGGAGCCGCAGGATGGGGAGACTCAGGAGTTGATGCAGAGGGTGTATGCGTTTGCAAAGGACACCGTCCAGTCGACCAGCACGCCCGGCGCGGGGCCGTTGATGACGGCGATTGAGCAGCGAATACGAGGGCAGGACTCGTCGAGTAAGAAGCTGGTCCTCACGATGAGCTCGCAAGCACCGGCTCCCATCATCCCGAAGAATATGAAGAAACTCAAGTTCTTGGACATTGATGCATTGGAATTCGCGCGACAGCTGACGATCATCGAATCCCGACTCTACGGCAAGATCAAACCCACGGAATGCCTGGACAAGACGTGGCAGAAGAAAATCAAGGAAGGCGAGCCCGATCCGGCGGAGAATGTAAAAGCACTCATCCTGCACTCCAACCAGCTCGCCAACTGGGTGGCACAGATGATCCTCACGCAGCAGGACGTGAAGCGCCGGGTGGTCGTCATCAAGCACTTCGTCTCCATCGCCGACAAGTGCCGCGGCCTGAACAACTTCTCCTGCCTCACGTCCATCATGTCCGCGCTCGACTCCGCGCCCATCCACCGCCTCTCCCGCACCTGGAACCAAGTGAACCAGCGCACCAAAGACGCGCTGGAAAACATGCGCAAGCTGATGGGCAGCACGAAGAACTTCCTCATCTACCGCGAAGCGCTGCACAAGGCCAACCCGCCGTGCATCCCGTTCTTTGGGATCTACCTCACCGACCTCACGTTCATCGAGGACGGCATCCCCTCCGTCATCAAGAAGACGCAGCTCATCAACTTCGCCAAGCGCGCCAAGACCGCAGAAGTCATCCGCGATATCCAGCAGTACCAGAATGCGCCGTACAGCTTGCAGGCCGTGCCGGAGCTGCAGGAGTACATCCTCCGGAACATGCAGAGCGCCGGCGCGGTGCACGAGATGTACGAGCGGAGTTTGCAGGTGGAGCCGCGCGAGCGGGAGGACGAGAAGATTGCGAGGTGAGTCGTGTTTCCCCCCCCTTTTTTTTGCTGGATTTGACGACACGAGCTAATTGATAGTGATAATGTGCAGATTACTCAGCGAGTCTGGCTTCTTGTAGGATGAGAAGCAGCAGACGTGTTCGGCTTTTGAGTGATCGGCTCTCTCCTTCCGTTCTCGGCTGATTGAGCGGCCACAATGACAATCATCTATGCCACTGGGGAGTGGAGATTTTGAATGAGTTTATGAGTGATGTAACGAAGGTGCAGAGGACGGTGATGGAGGGAAGGGTGGCGGATTTGCTGTTGTTCGTCAATGCCATGCCCTAGTGGCGGGTTATGTGCTACATGCTCCTCTCGCTGGAGACGAGGAAGGAGGATGAGGGAGACTTTATGTGCCATGATGGCTGCCGAGTCTTCGCAGGGAAAGCGTGGGCTTGTGCATCGAGCAGCCTCAATGGCTGATCTCGCAATGGAATTTGTGGATGAAGCCGCTTCCATGATGTCTAGTTCCTGCGCACGATTGCCCACTATTACCTCACACCTCTCTGCCATGCACTCCACTCCTTCATCCCCCCAACGTATTCCTCAGAGAAAGGCCTCGCTTCCTCGCCCATTGGCAACTCCATCGTCTGCGCCAACCACTCCGCATACCGCCTATCCCCCAAGCTCCCCTCCAACGTCACCTTCCCCACCCCCCTCACCCCCTCAAACAACTTCAGCACAGCAAAATCGCAACTCCCATACATCGCCTGAAAGACCTCGATATGCAGCGCCTCGACCCCATTGAAACTCTCCTCCACTTGCGTTTTGGAGTACCGCGGGTCGATGTCCAGGCGCACGAAGATGAAGTACCGCTTGATGAGTTTGCGCACGCGCGGCTCCACGATGGGGCTGGGGAGGGTGACGCGGTTGGGGCGCGCGATGAGGAGGAATTTCGGCATTGTGGCTAGCAGGGTTGGGTGGGCCCAGAAGACGTTCTCGCCGTACAGGATGGGCGTTGTCTCCGCGTGGATTTGGCGACATGTGCGAAGGATGCGAGCGCAGAAGCGGGTGGGGCCGCGCACGCTGGCTTCCACTGCTGGGAAGTGGTGGAGGGGTAGGCGGGGGTGGAGGTTTTGGACGAGCACGTCGTGCCAGATTTGGTTTCGGATTTCGGGGGGAAGGGCGAGGAGGCGGCAGGTGGAGGTTTGGTCTTGAGGTGGTGAGGGGTTGGAGGGAAGGGTGGAGACGGCGGGGTCTTTGCGGATGAGGACGATCATGATGGTGTTGGTGCTGCGGGAACGAGGGCGCAAGGGTGGTGTGCAGGCGTGGCAGGGAGTTTGGGCGTGACAGAGGCCTCAGAGTGGTGTTGGAGTCGAGAATGTTGAGGACTCAATGGTGGCTTATACGCGTAGGGGGTTTGCAGGCGCGATAGAGACCTCAGGAGTGCCGGCGGTGAATGCGTGAGGTCGGTTGCAACTCAGGCTCATGTCGTGATGATCCGAGCTTGGACATTGGCGGACGCTTATCTCATCCGCGGGGTATGGGGTAGCGGCATATCGAGGCACGACATGCTGAAATCTACGCCGAGCAGATCCCACCGCCCATGACTTCTCCATTGGGCATGAGGATTACACAAGCGTTCCGGTGGATGACGGATGGGATGGAGCGGTTTCCCGCCCACACTTCGCGCGAACATTGGCCTATGGAATTTCCCGGCCCATCTGCTGGAGTCTTCCGCGTAGAGCAGTGCACATTTGCCTGAGCTCTGAATGCCTTCTGCAACGCACGAGGGTCGTGCTGACGTTCTTCGATAATCTTCGTCTCCACCCATTGCTCAAGGACCTGTTTTCGGTTCCGCACGTTTCCAGACGACTCCGTCGTTGACGTCGAGTCTCGTCTATCTCCCACTCCTGGTCTTTTGACGATCTTGGACGCCTTTCACTACCCAACATGGCCGACGAGGAGCCATTCAAACAGTCCCTCAGTCGATGGAAGGACCACACCTGGTCCACGATCTGGAAGACGGGCCTCGTTCGTTTGCCCCGCGTCGCCCCGATTTCCTCATTGCATATCACGAACCCCGGCGGGCCCTTTCCGTTTGTTTTACAGCTACCATCTCGACAATTAGCACGCACCATCCCACTGTATGTCTTTGTTCCGCACGTCACCTTTCCCCACCCCAAGGCAAAGAATGCGGTTCCCAGTCCAAACGTCTTCCCGGTTGTGATGGACTACCATGGCGGCGGCTTCTACCTTGGCTCCTGTCTCGAGCAGGCCCCGTTCTGCTCCAAGCTCTGCCGCGACTTGCAAGCTATTGTCATCGGAGTCGACTATCGAATGGCTCCGCTCGACAAGTTCCCCGCCGCAATCGAGGACGCAGAAGACGTTCTTTCAGCAGTCATCGACCCACAAAGCGCCGCGTACTTTGCCCTACGAGAAGGGATCGCTCATCACCTACGCCGTCACTGGGTGGAGAAACTATCGACGGCAAAAGAGCGCGAGGAAGGCAAAGTCTACGAAGTCCCCATGCCCGAAATCTACCTCGACCCCTCCCGCATCGCCTTTAGCGGCGCGAGCAGCGGCGGCAACATCGCACTGAACATGGCGTTGAGCGTACCCGAGAGCCAGGGGTTTCCCGAATGGCCCTGTCGGATCCCAGCAGACTACATCAATCAAATCCCCCTGCTGCTCCTCTACCCAAGTCTGGACCTGCGCCAGCTGCCCAGCGAGCGTTTCCGACATCCCGGCATGCCGCCGGTGAAAGAGCACAAGCGCCTCGATATCGATGACCACCTCGCTGCCACGTACGTCAGTAGGGAACTCGCGGCGCACGGGAGAGCTTCGCCCGGCCTCATCGATACGTCCGTCGGGCTACATAAACAGGCGAAGATCCTGCTTGTTCTATCTGGTATCGATACGCTATGGGAGCAGAGCAAGATCTGGTGCGAGAAGTTGGAACGCGAGGGGCGGGCTCCGGATGTGAAGACGATGCGGTATGAGGATAGAAAGCATGGCTGGACTGTGATTCCTGAAATCGCCCTTTCGGCAGACGAGAAGCGGACGAGGCTGGAAGTGCTGGATGAGTGCGTACACTTCACAAAATTGGCGTGGGATGGTGAGGACGCTGTGAGCCAGATGAAAACCGAGGATAAGAAAGGCATTATTTCCCCAACGCCCACGGAGCAAGCGCAGAAAGTTGCGGAAGGAGATGAGGACTATGACCATGCGCTGGCGGAGTTGTTGGAGATGGGATTCCCAGCACACGCGGCGCAGACTGCGTTGGACGTGTGTGGGCGTGATGTCGACACCGCCGCGACGTGGTTGATGGATCAGACGGACGAGATGATGCTACAGGGTAGGAAGGAAGGGGAGGCGGATGTGACATAGGGAGCTAGGCGTCAGGATGTTGTAATCTATCGAAATCTAAATTCGGGTTCGCTGATGGAGGGTGATATCTCATTACATTCAGTCGGTGGGGTGAATACTCTGGTCCGCTCAGGGATAGCTCTCGGTCAGCGAAGGGCGGGAGAAGTACGCATATGGGCAGAGGGTGGATTATATCCAAATGGCCCTTCTCATCGCTAACTGCACATCCCTTCGCATACGAGCAACGCTCTGGGCCGCCTCCTTTTCTTTGAGATTGCTAGAGAACAACCCAATGGCTGGCTCCTGTTCTATAATTTAGGAATTTCTGGATGGAGCTCAACGTCGACCGCAACGGCTCATCTCATCATGATCTACACCTCTTGCACGCAGGGTAGCATACTACAAGACCTCGTCTCTCTCGGTTACTCCGGGAATTGACTTACAAGCTGGTCGTGTATCCTCTCTGCCTCATCTGAGTCCCAGTAGTGGCGTTGACGGCGACTGTCTCATCATGATCGATACGGCTTTGGGCCGACGCCAGCATGGCTCACTACCCCCCATCTTCTTAAACCGTCCTGGGATACGCCGCCTATGCCCACAAGCGTCAATGTTACGTCGAGCATATACTGTAGGAAGACGCGGGTCGTCAACCACATCTCAGCCCAATGCCGCCACATGCGGCGCTGCACGGCCGCGCGCCCGCCCCCGCTCTGTGGCTGCGCTACACCTCACCTCATCCCACGCACGCGACCACATTTCCTCTACATCCACCCTTTTCCTCTATGCAATCTTCACACCGCATATTTGTGTTCGCCTTTGTGGAACAGCTTCCACCGCTTCGTTGATCTCTTGTCTACTCACGTCTCGTTCTTAGCGCAAGCATGTCATTTCTCGTCAATAAGTTGAAGGAAGGCCTGAAGGACGCCGAGGACGGCCTCAGGGAAGCCAAAGACGACATCAAGTCCGGTTTCGAGCACGTAGAGGAGGGCGCGAAGCGTGTCGTCCACCACCATGTTCACTCCCACATGCACTACCCGAAGGAATGCTCCGACGGCGACAGGTGAGCGACTTACGATGCTCGGATGAAGACGGCTGGAACGCTGACCGGATTCAGTCATCACTTGCATCGCTTTCAATCTTTTGCGCCGCAACGTGAGGGCAATAATGCCAAGTGGTATGTCGATGGATGCAGTTATTTCCACGCAGTGTCCGTCGCTCTTGAGCACGCGCATACCGAGATCTGGGTTTTGGATTGGTTTGTCTCGTCCCAATGCCCTCGAATTCGCTTCTGCTCACCTCTTGCGTGTCCTTTCCCCAGGTGGTTGAGCCCTGAGTTATATCTGCGTCGACCCCCGGCCAAAAACGAACAGTATCGCTTGGATCGAATGCTCTTCGCTGCGGCCGAACGCGGTGTACAAGTCAACATCATTGTGTACAAGGAAGTCACTCAGGCACTCACCTTGTCCTCTTCGCACACTAAACACTGGCTTGAGGACGCAGCAAGGAATCCTACAGGAAACATCAAAGTTTTGCGCCACCCCGACCACGTCCCGGATGCCAAGACGCTGGCGTCAAACTGGTGGGCGAACATCAGAGAGCACGGCTTTTCCCCCGCCAAACTCGCTGCTCTGCCCGTCGATGCGGTGGAAGGCATCTACGGCGTCGGCGAAGACACCATCCTTTACTGGGCGCATCACGAGAAGCTGTGTGTAGTGGATGGCGAGATTGCTTTTATGGGCGGCCTGGATATGTGTTTTGGCCGGTGGGATACGAATCAGCATTCCATCGCCGATGCCCACCCCGATAATCTGGACAACATTGTCTTCCCCGGACAGGACTACAACAACGCCCGAATCTACGACTTCCAGGATGTGTCGCATTGGGAAAACAACAAACTGGACCGCAAGTACAATTCGCGCATGGGCTGGAGCGACGTCTCCATCTCACTCCAAGGGCCGGTCGTGGAGGACCTCCGAGCACACTTCGCCCAGCGCTGGAATTTTATTTATTTCGAGAAGTACGGCAGCGACAAACGCTACCATCCCATCATCTTCCAGCCCAGCCGGACTGGCATTATCGGCCATCCGTACACGCCTGGGACTGATGGCGGAGAGCCGGATGGAAACGGCCAGTATGAAGGGTTCCGGAAGCGTATGCATGAGATTCGTGAGCACGGTCGACTGAGATTGCAAGATGAGCGGAAACGGCTGAAGGAGGGCGCGAGTGTGGGAGAGGAGGCTCATCGAGTGGCGGAGGAGACGAGGGAGAGGATCCGGCAGGAGTTGCATCGGGGAAAGCAGGATTCTACTCTGCCGTCTGTTCCTACTGGACCATATCCTGGTGGTGTTAGTTCAATCATCCCTGGTTGCGTGAATGTTCGCTGACGACGAGGCAGATGCAATGTCAGATCATGCGCTCTTGTTGCAAGTGGGTGAGTGGTGTTGTCGATCTCCACTGATCGTTGTAGACTCGCTAATGTGGTCATCTAGTCTCATGGCGTCCCTCTGGAACACTCTATCGCGAACGCCTACATTGAAACGATCAGAACAGCCGAACATTTCATTTACATTGAAAATCAGTTCTTCATCACCGCTACGGGAGACTCTTCCCTGAAGCCCGTGGAGAACCAGATTGGCGCCGCGATCGTGGAACGAATTCTGCGAGCCGCGCAGAACAAGGAGAGCTTCCACATGATCGTGGCTATCCCTGCACTTCCGGGATTCGCGGGCGACATTCAATCCGACGAGGCTTTGGGCACACGAGCGATCATGCAATTCCAGTACAATGCGATCAATCGGTCCAAGCACTCGATCATGGGCAAAATTACGGAAGCCGGGGTCGATCCAACGGTATGAGATGGCCAAGCGCGTATGATATCCCAACTTGCTGACGGCTACCCTTCAGGAATACATCCGCTTTTACAACCTCCGAAACTACGACCGAATCAACACCGCCAGCCCGATGAAGGAGGTAGAAGCGCAGGCGGGAGTGGACTACGACGATGCCCGCCGAGGGTACGACGAACGCTACGGGCAAGCGGCGGAAGCGCAGGCCTACGGCGCAGGCCATGAAGACCCCACGTCGAATGAGAAGGCCTATGAGAAGTACCAAGAGGCGGCCGCGGACGTGCGTGGAGGCGCCACCTCCGCTGACTCGGTTGCGTCTTGCTATATGCTTGGCGGCAAGGACATTCGCAACGTCCCGTGGACGGGAGATGCGCAGTCGGAGATGGACGCCTTCGTTACCGAGGAGCTGTACATTCACACCAAGATGTTGATCGCCGACGATCGCAAGGTCATTGTGGGCTCCGCGAACTTGAACGACCGCAGCCAGTTGGGATCCCACGACTCGGAGATCGCCATCCTCATCGAAGATCAAGAGGAGATTGACTCTTTCATGGCAGGCAAGCCCTGGAAGGCCGCCAAATTCGCCGCATGCCTACGAAGACAAGCCTTCCGAAAACACCTCGGGCTGATCCCGCCGCAAGACTGGACATCGCCGAATGCCAACTTCCTCCCCGTGGGCGCCGATCCCAACGTGTACGACTGGAACAGCCGCGAAGACCAAGCTGTCACCGACCCCCTCGCGCCCTCCTTCCTCAGCCTCTGGAACACGACCGCACGCAACAACACTGAAGCCTTCCGCCGCGTCTTCCACGCCATTCCCGATGACACCGTGCAAGACTGGAAGCAATACGACGCCTTCTACGACCAGTACTTCAAGCCGAGCAAAGCGAACGAAGAGGCAAAGAGCGGCGGCGAGCCGAAACCGAATGTGGCGCGCGTGGGCCACGTGTGTACGGAAGAATTCAGTGCGGGCGAGCAAGGGGTGAAGGAGGTGAAGGAGGTGCTGGCGAGGGTCAAGGGGACGCTGGTGGAGATGCCGTTGCTGTTCTTGAAGGATGTGCAGGATTTAGCGCATGAGGGCTTGTCGTACAATGCGATGACGGAGGTGATTTATACGTAGGACGTTGGGCGCTGCCCTCCACTCACATCGAGCGAAGCAGCGTGAGTGCTTGGAGGGCTTCCCCTCTTGGCGGACAGCGTGAGAGCACGTACAACGCTGGAATGGAGAGGGGGAGATCTGCCGAGACACCCTGAAGAAGAATGAAGAATCACAGTACTGTTCTTGGTCTAACGCATTCTATTAGGGCAAACGGGCGCGCGATTGTCTCGCCTCGAGCTGTGGAAAGCGGGAGTGGTTCGTCCGTAAATAGATACCCACGGTATCTACGAACGTTAAAGCACGTGTCCAGAATGCTTCCAGTGTGGAGATGATGCTGGAATCTTTGGACCGTTTCGGCTTAGTCAGTCACAGATCGGCGCCGTCGTGGAATCATCTCTCTTCTTGCCCGCGGGCAGGCTGATTGTAGGACAACTGGGCCGAAAAGATGCGATTAGCGCGAAGAAGTAATGTACGTGCGTCGATTCAGGGCGCGGCGTGTATGAGCGCAGTTGAAACCATCGTAATCACCGAGAGGGAGGAGGAGGAGGAGGGGCAGGTGAGGTCGGAATTCCAGCCTGAGGCATCCGTGATCCTGCTCACTCCAGCCGTGGGGACTCTCTCAATGCAATCGTCGACATCAACGCAAAGTGGAAATCTCTGGCACGCGCGCGAGTGGCAGATGACGCTGGCAAGGCCTCATGGGGTCGCCTGTAGCCTGAATCGCTACCCTGCCAGGCTGCGGGTAAAGGCATCGGGCGATGTCGTCCACGCATCGACCGGGGCATGCAAGCCCCACGCGACAACGTTAACTTCCAGCACGGCGGAGCGCACCACTGTGCGAGGCATTGGCCATTCATGCGTTCACTCCACACACCCATTTCCTCGCACGCTGCCCATCCCGCAACGACGCGACGTACATCGTTATCCTCCAGGCGAGTCACCAGCTGCAGTGCATGCTGAGATCAGCAACAGTCAGCACGCCAGCGCACGCGCACGCGAGGTGCATGCTGTTGGTCGCGGCACCGCACTTGCAGCCACGACACACGACAAGCAAAAATCAAGCTCTCACAAGCGTCTTCATGAGTCCGGGGAGCTGCGGGTGAGCCCATGGCATCCCAAGCGCCGCACCTTATCCCCACATCTAACACTCATCGTGCTTGCTCAAGGCCGTGGAGTGCACACCACACGCCTGGCTCGGGCGGCAACGGATGTGCTCGAGGTGAACGTAGCCTATGACCTGTGAGGTGTGTTCCGAAATAGCACCCTTTGCCTTTTGCGGCGGCTTGCGTCCCCGCTTTCATGTAGCTGTGTTGCTTGGGTGGATAGGATATCGCTTTGTCAGGGCGACATGATACAGCTCAAGACCAAACGAGACATACGGGCCTAAGTTGAGATGCATGCGCATAAATCGCATTCGCATAGGCTGGAGCTGAGATAGGGCTGCTGACGTCGATTAATATAGGGCTGTGAGGATAGCGCTGCGCCATCGCTCGGCCTGTGGAATCATCTGGGCACATTGCACAAGTCTGGAGATTAGGCTTCTCCTCCCGCTTTTCGACGCGAGAGCGACAAAAACAGCACTTCGTGGGCAAGTGGGCGAAACAATGTCACGTTATGTCATCAGGTTGCATCTGCTTGTCTGAAAAGCTAACCGTGGAGCTGCCATGGTGTCGTGCAGGATTGTGACCAACCGTGCAGCGCTGCAAAGTGCTCACTCAGCCACGACCCGACGTCTCGCATGGCGATCGTCAGGGCTACATGCCTACTACAGCGTCTGTATTCCAAGCAAGATGGGCAAGCCGCTTCGCTCCGCGTCCCCTTGGTTATTCTTAGCGACTCGCGAGGTCGTCAGGTCGTACGGAGGAGCCTTCCGTCTGAGGCGGTGTGTTTGACTGGCCAGCATGGTGCTGCTCTGTCATCACTGCCTGTTGAATAGGCTAGCCGCAGGTTGCGCGTGCCGCTGTCCCGTCGGAGTGACGTCCGGCGTCATCGCCAGCCTTGCGATCTCGTCGATGGAATACATATATAACAGCTCGTCTCGTTCTGTGCTGCTGTTGATAAATCCAATCATCCGAGCAACACGACGTTCTCCTCCTCCTCACTACTCCTCCACCTCCTTACTCCTCCACCTCCTTCACTCCAAACCACCCGACACAATACCAACCCCAAAGACAACCAAGATGAACCATCTAACCGGCGACGCCATGGACCGCTCCGACAGCGACACGCCCGAGAAGCCCGGCACCGTGACAACGACCAAGAACCAGATGTACATCCCCGGCATCGGATACATCCCCAACAACATCCGCAACCACTTCGTCGCCTTCATCGGCGAGTTCTTCGGCACTTTCATGTTCTTCTTCATGGCCTTTGCCGCCGCGCAGATTGCCAACTTGGCCGCTTCGCAGTCCATTGCGGGCGAGAGTGCTGCACAGCAAAAGTTCGCAATGGGGCACAGCGCGAACATCGATACGCTGATGTACATTGCTCTTGGCTTTGGATTCTCCCTTGCTGTGAATGCGTGGGCCTTTTTCCGAATCAGTGGAGGCAGGTACCTCTTATCATTGCGGCCCATGGATGTCACTGACTTGGTTGTAGGTCTCTTTAATCCCGCCGTCGCAATGGCCTTGGCCATCGTTGGGGTCATAGGTCCTGTCCGAGCCATCGTAGTCACTATTGCCGAACTCGTGGGCGGGATCGCCGCGGCGTATGCGGTGTCTGGTCTCTTCCCCGGCGCGTTGGATGTGACGACTCACCTCAACGCCACCACGGGCTCGGCTCGCGGCGTCTGTAAGTGACCGTCTCTAGTGGGGAAACGCGTCTGCGAGGCTGACAGGCGTCCACAGTCATCGAGATGTTCCTCACCGCTCAGCTGGTCTTTGTCATCCTCATGCTCGCGGCGGAGAAGCACAAGGGGACCTTCCTCGCGCCCCTCGGAATCGGCCTCGCGCTGTTCATCACCCAGCTGGCCGGCGTCTTCTTCACAGGTGGTAAGTCTGCAAGAGAATACACCCCATCGTCGTTGCACTGTTGTGCTAACTCGCCAACCACCAGCCTCCTTGAACCCCGCCCGCAGCCTCGGTCCCGCCGTCGTGCTCGACGACTTCCCGGGCTACTTCTGGATCTACTGGGTCGGGCCCGGCCTCGGCGGAGCCCTGGCAGCTGGCGTCTACCTCTTCTTCAAGCACTTCCGCTTCAACACGGCGAATCCCGGCGCCGACTTCGACGACCGCGAAGCGGGCAACTTCGTCTTCGACGAAGAGAACGCCTACAACGTGGCGGATGTGCAGCGGCCGAGCATTCTGTCATCCACGGACAATGAGGCCAGCCGCAGTCGGAGCCCGGGGAGCACTAAGCCGGCTACTTCACCGCTTGCGTAGAGGGATGGGCGTGTGTGCTTGAGCGGTGGACGACGGTCTGCTGCAGCTCGCCAGTATATTCGAGTTCGGCGTGTACGTGGGGAGTTCAGGCGGGAGATCCATTTGGACAGGCATAGAGGAGATTTGGCGTAGCATCGACAAGAGGTGTAGTTGTCAGACCGTCGTGGCGGTTTATGCAATAGTTAATTGGTTGCTACCTGAATCTTTGAACATGAACTCCGCTCCCGCGCCAGCTCCACCTCACTCCGTGTTAATCCATCTACTACGATGTAAACGGAGTCTGTTCTTGACCCGGCTCCGCCCAACGTCTCTTTCTCTGACATATAAGCGGCCCCATTCCCCTCCTCGAGCATAATGAACCAAAACGCACAATCATGGTCGACATCCACAAGGTCCGCCGCTCCAACACCGAATACTTCCCCAACCTCCCCTTTGTCGCCGTATTTGTAGGCGGAACGCAAGGAATCGGACGTTACGCCGTCGAGGAGCTCGCAAAGCTCTACTCGCAGCCCATCCTGCGAGTCTACATCCTCGGGCGCAACAAAACGTCAGCAGACGAGGTGCTCGCATCCTGCCGCCGCCTCTGTCCGCACGGCAAGTTCACCTTCGTGCAAGCTCGCAACCTCGCGCTGCTGGAAGACGTCGACGCAACATGCGCCGAGATCATCCGACTCGAGCGGCAAGAAGATCATCCGCGCATCGATCTACTCGTCCAAACGCAGGCGCAAATCCACTTCGGAGCTCGACGGGACACGCCAGAAGGCCTGGATCAGCAGCTGTCGCTCCTCTACTACTCCCGAATCCGATTCATCACCCAGCTCATGCAACTCCTCGAAGCGTCAACGGTACCAAGTGGAGCGCGAGTGGTTTCCATCGACGCCGCCGGTGCCGAGAGCATCCTCCTCCGCGATGATCTGTCCCTCCGAGACCCTCAACATTACAGTATCATGAACGCCAAGTCTCACGCCGCCTACATGACCACCATGGCCTTCGAGCACCTCGCCTCCCAGCACCGGCGTGTAGGCTTAGTGTACATGTATCCTGGCCTGGTATTCGGGCCCGCACATTACGATCCGCAGCTCCCGTGGTGGTTTAAAGCAGGGCGAATGCTGTTGGAGCCGCTGCTGCGCTGGTCTTTCGCCACACCCTCAGCAGACTCCGGAGCGAGGACTCTGTTTCTTGCTTCTGCTTGTTTTGCATCCGCCCAGAACTCCTCGTCGGGGGAGCTAGCGCCAGGGACTGACGGCTCTATCGGCAGTGGATGCTATGCGGTTGGGAGGCTGAATGAGAATCTTGCCACTGACAAGTATACCAGAAAGTATGCCACGCTTAGGGACGAAGAATTGATGGACTTGGTTTGGAAGCATACAACCGACGCGTTTGATACCATCTCAGGAGGCAACAGATTCGACTCATAACAAGGTTCAATCACTTCAAGAAGTATCTAAGCAAGATGTAGTATCGCAGTAAAGGGCGTAGTGATGTACCTCGTGGTCAGGAGTAGATTGAATTCGGGTGTAGGAGAATGATAGAACAGCTAGGTCGAATCAGAGTATAATCCAAAGCAGCCAAACAGCGATGTAGAAGGTAATAAGGGAGACAGAAAGTGGAGTAGAAGCGTGGACATGGGGGGGCCATCTTTCCGCTCCGCTGGAGACGGGAGCGGACGTAAGTTACTGGCGGAACACGCTGACAACAACTATATGAAACAGGCCATCGGGCCTTCTGTCGGGACCCCACTCCATCTGACTCTGAATCTGCTCCCTCCAATCCCAGAAAAAAGGAAGACGAAGGAGAAGAAGACAGGAGTAGAAAATGCCTCCTACCCTGCTCGCCGTCGGAGCGACGGGGAACATTGGCGTCGCCGCCATCCTCGCCGCGCGGAAGTGCCAATACAATGTGCTCGCAATTGTACGCAACCAAGCGAGCGCCGATAAGCTCTTCCAACACGTCGGCTCCCGCGAGGGCATCACTACGGTTGAAGCGGACGTGACGCTGGAAAATGGAGTGCAGAGTGTAGTGGATCGCGTGCGCGCCGGGGAGTTGCCTGCATTTCAGCACGTGCATTCTAGCTGTGAGTTGTCCTCGCTGCTGCTGCAGTTGATCGATGGGCAACTCGAGGACCGAGCGGGTTCGTGTTGGCTGATGAGAAGAGTTTGCAGGTGGTGCGTGGATCGATACACCGCTGAGCGAGATCTCTGTGGCGGACTTCAAGAAAGCGATGAATATCAATTTCGACTCGAACTTCTGTACGTCTCCGTCACAACGCGATGAGTCGCGGGAGTTGGACCATCGTCTGCACCAACGCGAAGAGAAGCACCAAGACTAATTCGTCCACCAGACGCCTACCGCGCCACGATCCCCTACCTCCGCGAGAACCACGAGCCCAGCAGCTTCACCCAATGTACCGGCGCCGCCCCAGACTTTGGCACCGGCGGCGTCACAGGCGCCTCCCAAGGCGCCCTCTTCTCGATGCTCAAAGTTGCGAGCAAAGAGAACGACAAGACCAACGTGCGCGTCAACGAGATCTACCTCTCCGCACGCGTGGACTACGATTCCGTCGCGGAGGGAAAGAAAGGGAGCATTCAAGCGAGCGATTTTGCGAAAGCGTATCAGGGGATTCTCGAGAGGGAGGACTTGAAAGGTGCTCGGGTGACTGTGCACGGGAAAAAGGACTTGGAGGAGTTGAAGATTGCGAAGCTGGTGTCGATGTCTTGGTCGGGTTCGTCGTCTTGATGACCTTTGGTAGATCGGAGAGTTAATGCGACGTCGATACAGTGTGTTGCCTTTGCCTGATTGAATACCTTCGCTGCAATTCATATGGCAGTGCCAGTCGGGAGCTGTCGATGCTGGTCAGCGCTAGCCCATCCGCAGTTGTACACATCTAAGTCAAGATGTCGAGGTACATATAAGCGTTCATCCCCTGGCAAATACTGCTGTTTCTGCAAGGAGCACAAAATGTCGGCCATCTACCCAAGCCTCGCTAACAAGATAATATGCATCACTGGCGGCGCCGAAGGGATCGCTGCTGCCGCCGTGGAGCTCTTCTGCAACCAAGGCAGCCGAGTCATCTTCTTCGACATCTCCAACACCTCAGCAGAAACATTAATAGCCAAGATCCAATCCAAAAAAGACCTCGAAGGCGCGAATAGTCGCACGAGGATTCCGGTCTTCTTCCGCTGCGACGTCACCGACCTCGCCTCCCTCCGCGCGAGCGCACAACACGTTCTCAACGAGTATGGCGGCGTGGACGTTCTCGTCAACAGCGCCGCCTCAGCCGGAGCGAGCAGCCGTGTGCCGTCTGCAGAAGTCACGCCCGAGTCCTGGGAAGCCGATATGAACGTCAACCTCCGCCATGTCTTCTTCCTAACGCAAGCCATTGTACCCGCCATGCAGCGCCAGCGCTCCGGCAGCGTGATCAACATGGGAAGCATCACATGGCGGATCCCGGCGTCCGGAATCCCGATCTACACCGCTGCCAAAGCGGCCATCATGGGCTTGACACGGACACACGCAAAGGAGTTTGGGCCGTACGGCATTCGTGTGAATTCCGTGATGCCAGGGGCGATCGCGACCGAGCGGCAAATTAATGAAGTGCTCACGCCGGAGTATCGGGCGGAGGTGATGCGGAATCAGAGTTTGCAGAGGGATCTGATGCCGCGGGAGGTGGCGAGTGTCATTTTGTTCCTGGCTAGCGAGGATAGTAGTGCGGTGACGGGGAGTAGCTATGTGGTCGACGGAGGCTGGGTGTCGGATCCATGATCTCTTATGCATTGTCTATCTTACGTTCAAGGACGGCAACGAATTCGAGCTGGTGAGTATAAAACGACCGTATGCTTCCTTTCGGCTTCCCCTTTCCACTCGTGCATTTCCTTTGGCCGGCGGAGAGAGGTCATTATAACCACAAGCTGCAACACGACTCTTGTCGAAGGGACGAATTGTAGGCCTACATCAGTGAGGCGGAAACGGTATGGCGTCGAAAAATTGGCCACGACAGGCCGACCATATTGAGCGCTTCAAAGTGTGGCCATGTAGAATATCACTGGGACGCAGCCTATAACTCATCCTTTACCTCTCCATCCAGCGACTCGGCCCCTTTCAGCTTGTCCTTGACGAAGTCCGGCATGTTTGCCGCATCCCCTCCCTCTGCACCGGCTTTCGCACCACCCTTGCCACCCATGAGCCCCGCCGCCCCTCCTTTAGCCTTCATAATCTTATCCAACTTCCCGCCCTTCAACGGCCGCTTCTTCAACGCCGCCGCGCAAATCTTCGGCGGCTCCGGCTTGTCCGTATCCAACACCACCCTGCCCACCGTCTTATACTTGTCATTCTTCGCAAAGAACGCCGTCCAATGATCCAAGCGCTCCTGCACCGCCTGCTTCGCCTCCACGATATCCTCCTTCCGCCGCCGCGCAATCTCCTTGTCGGAAATCTTGCCCAGCTTCTGCATGACCGCCTGCGCCATGCCCGCCAGCTCCGCCATCCCGTACTCCGCCCCGCCTTCAATGTCCGCCTCCCCGGTCGCCGCCTGCTCCATCTGCTCGTCGAGGTACTTGGGCATGTACATGTCTTCCACGCCGTCCATGCGCCACGTGAGTTGCTCCGCGTCGTCCCAGCACTCCGTCACCCAGGCGCGCGAGGCGTCTTTGCCGACAAAGTGGTGGTAGTGGCCGCCGGGGCCGTAGAAGTCGGGCGAGACGGAGACGTCGTAGATGGTGCCGCCGAGGGCGAGGTAGATGGGTTTGGTGGGGTCGGTGCCGTCGTATTCCCGCAGCGCTGCTTCGGTGAGTTGGAGGTCAGCGAGAACGCTGGTGGAAAGGCACAGGAGGGCGGCGAGCGCCATCTTGCGGGGCGCCATTTGGCTTTCGATTATGAGGAGGATGTCGGGGTTGGAAGGGCGAGCAAGATGCTGCCTGACTTATTATGTACTTTTGTCGGAGTCTCTTTGAGGGACACTTGTTTTATAGCTTGACACCTGCTGTGCTAATCCAAGCCGAGGCTGCAGGTGGAGCCGTAGCTTCCGCCCTAAAGCACCTCATCCTCCTCCTCCCCGCTGCAGGTACGAGGCGTCGACGATTGCTCAGGTTTGAGACGACACGAGGGGCGGTTGGAAGGATTCCACGTGCCTCGTGCCGTGCCGGGGTGTTTGACTTCATTTGTGATATGTTGGAGTATCTACCTGCAGTACAGAGAGACTTTTGAATGCCCTTCGCTAGCACTGACCAGCACGTGCTTCACAAGTAGAAGGACCAAATGGCCATGCCAAGCAGCACACCGCTCGCGACCAGCAAATGCGACAGGAAAGTGGCCACATGGCTGCCCCGGGCCCCATTGCCCCGCAGCACAGGTTGAACAAGTAGTCCCACAATGCCCGCGGCCGTCACCGCCGCAATCAGCCGGGGATACCGCGCCTCCCACGACCACGTCAACGGCATGCGCTCATTGTGATACGTGCTGCGATCCACGTGCTGCATCACCTCGAGCGCCCCCGTGTCCGTGTGGCTTTCATCACACACGGGTAGTAATTGCGCCGCCGCCACGGCGAGCACCAGCGCCCCGACCCCTCCCGCAATGACCCCCTTGCCATTCACCCTGCCCGTCGGACCGCGCCCGCCCACGCTGACGCTGAAGATGTTGGCTAAGGCGACGGCGTAGCTGGCTAGAATGGCAAACGGCAGCTGGTTCGCGAGCGCGTCTTTCAGCACCCAGCGTCCACCTTCGGGGAATTCATACGTGCGCGAGGGCACGGGGAGGCACCCGTTGGGCGCGCGGAGGATGAGGAACCATCGGAGGCCCCACATGCGGTTCTGGAGGTAGAGCTCGTGGAGCGGCACGAGGGCGGCGATGAGGACGAGGTTGGCGAGGAGGAAGGCGGCGGTGCCGGTGGGGGGACGGACGGTTCGAGAGGAGCGCGTGAGGAGGGGGAGGAGGGTGGCGGTGGAGAAGACGAGGGCGAAGAGGCCGAACCAGGCCGGCCAGTGGTGTCGGGATTGCGAGGCTGCTAGGAGGAAGCCCGCTAGGAGGGCGGCGGGGGTGAGGGTGTTGGATAGCCAGGCGAGCAGGCTGAGGGCCGACTGGGAGACTGCGGGGATGAGGGGGTGGATGGCCATTGTAGTGGAGGGTGTGTGAAGGAGCGGGGTGGTAGACGGATGGATGTCCTCCAATGCCTCGAGCGCGTTGATGTCGTGGTGATATGTGACGATGTATGAAGCTGCCAGCTTGCAAGTTATTCACGGGACCGTGAACAACGCATACTGCTCTCGTCCGCCCGTAGCTTCCATCCCGCCCATGAGTCTGCCACAGGCACCGTGGCCCCCCGGCACATGACACTGCCACGGCCACCGAAAGTACGATCGCCGTCGGAAAATGCCACCTCCCCACAACGGAAACCCGGCTCCACGTCAGGGGCGTAAATGAGAAGCCCGTTACATAACGACCCCTTGCCACCTCTCCGCCAAAGCAGGCTATACGCCGGCTACATGCGCCGCAGATCCAAGGCTGCGCTTGCCAGCACACACATCACAGGTACCAGGTACAAGCGCGCAGCACACCCACGGACCCCGTTCCGAGCGCACGGCATGACCCGGACAAGTCCGCAGCAAAACAGAGCAAAAAGGGGCGGGCGTGGGGACCACGAGACGAGCAGGTGATGTCAATCGTTGCTACAAAAGGAAGCCGCCAAGGCCCGACCGAGGACGCTAGCGCCGCACTCGCGATCGATGGGAGCAGGGAATGCAAATTGGCTGGCGGTGCTCGACGCTTATATTTGCTTGTTGGGGGCAGCGGGAGGCGTAAGGCGTGCCGATCATCATGATTGCTCGGCAGAAGGCAGAAATGCGGGGACTGACTTCGGCAGGATTCGCGGGGTGCGCGGACCGCGACACCTTCTCCTCACCTCACCCGCTCCCCCCCCCCACCATGCAATTTCGGAGTCGGCAGCGGACGTGGCTGGGCACCGTGCGTAATGCGTACCAGAAGACGACATTTGGGAGCGACTTTTGCAGCGAATGATATCGATTTTTTGGGTAAGGTACAGACGTTTACTTTCAACTTGAATAACCTAGGAAACACGAGCGTACGGCATCTGCCGGGGGCAAAATGAGTGATGATCCATCCCAATTGTCACGCGTCGCGAGGAAAAATTAAACAAGTCCTTCAGTGAAGCGAATGTGAGCCAACGGAAGCCGAAAGCCGCCAAGTCCCTCCCGAGCTCGCCATGGCGAACCGTCTAGCAGTTCTCGGGCGCGTTCGCGGGCGGGTTGGGGCTGTACTTGTGGCCGGGGTAGACGCCGAGGTTGTTGTCGTTCAAGCTCTGCAGCTGCGGGCAGGTGATGCCGCCAAAGACCTTGTTGAGGTAGGGGGTGAAGATGCCGGCGACGGTCGAGGCCAGGGGGTTGGCGTTGACGCTGTCCGGCTGGCCCTGCTGGATGTTCTGGTAGACGAAGCAGGCAAAGTTGTTGCCCTGGAAGAGGTTGTCGGCGTTGTACACGCCGTTGGTGTAGTTGGCCAGGTCGATGCCGGTGTAGGTGTTGACCTTGCCCGTGTTGCCACCGAAGCGGAAGCTGTTGGGGTAGGCGAGGAAGTTGGGGATGAGATCGCCAAACACGCCACCGACGGCCTGGTATTGCTGGGAAGAGGGGCGGCGGTACCAGTTGTTGGGGATGCGCTCCTGACCCGGCTGCCACGAGAAGTTGGGGTAGTCGCCGGTGATGGCGAAGAACTCCTTGAAGATGGCGCCGTTCAGGTAGCCGCCGGGCTGCTGGGCAGTATGGTTGGACATGAACGCGATGACGAAGTTGTACGCAGCAGGCGCAACCAGGGTCGTCGAGAAGAGCGGCGCAAAGTAGTACGGGTTCTGCTGGATGGAGCGGAAGGTGTTGGCCGTGAAGGCCTGCGCGAACTTGTCGAAGGTGTACGAGTCGTCCGCCATGCCCACCTCGTAGGCGTAGGCGTAGCGAGTCGTGCTCAGAGAGTGGGCGTCGCCGTTGTTGATGTACGCGTCGCAACGTCCGATGGAGGTGTCACCTTCGTACTTATTATGGGACCAAGAGATACCCTGGCCGTTCTCGATGATCGGGAGGCCGGCCTGGGGACCGCCGATGGACCAGGTGCCGGTGACTGGGTCGCCGTCAATGGCAACCGCGTACGCGGCCAGGATACCAGCAAGGTCGAGGCTCATGCCGTAGGCGGCACCCAGACCGTTGATGGTCTGGAGGATGGTGGGTGCACCGCTGCGGGGCAGGTAGCCGTGGTTGGCGGCGGCGTTCAGGCCCGGGCAGGGGCCGCGGAGCTGGTTGGTCGCCGGCGACTGGTAGGCATGGGCGCCCGTGACGGAGACGAGCTGCTCCTTGGCGTTGAAGACGCTGCAGGAGTTGATGGCACCGCAGTTGTCACGCGCGGCGCTGGCCTTTTGGGCGGCAGTCGGGTTGTTGGGGTCGTAGGGGATCTGGGAGTTGGGGATGTTGATCTTGGTGTTGCACGTGGCGCTGACCTCGCAGCCCGGAATACCATCCGAACGCTCGACCAGGCTGTTCATCACAGACGGGAAGGCCAATGCGCCCTGAAGGGCCAAAGGCAGAAGGAAGAAAGACTTCATCGTGCTTGTCGAGGAAGAGAAAAAGTGGGAGAAGGAGTGATGAACGAGGGGATAGGATGGGAAAAGCAGGAGTCTTCGACACTCTTATATCCTCGTGCTGGACATGAATGTGGCAACGGTTTTACCGCGATCATCGATCATCGAAATTGATGGCCCGTCCCCACTTCCCCAGCAAACAGCCTTGCAGCGTCGGTGGCTGCGACGGGGCTCCACATAGCCGAGTTGAGGATATACGGGGTAAGGCCGCCGCGTGCGATCGTCGCAGGCAACGGCGGAATGGCGAACCAGTGTTGGATCGCGTGATGGCCGGAAATTGTGGCCGAACGGTTGTGCTCGGCACTCTGTTAACCGTCTGCATCACCGCAAGGCTGTCTTGCGACTGCGAGTGCTGCTCCCCGACATTCACTGAGCAGCACCGCAACAAACAACCAGTCGGCCACCACATTCGTCACGGAGTGCGCGCCGGCAGGTACATGGTACCAAGTATTACACCATCCATCGCATCGAGCGCGCGCAGCCTTCGAGATGGGGGCTAGCGGTTGCAAAACTTGCAGCCCCAGCCGGCAGACGTTTGCGACTATCGATTGCTTGCATATAGCCGGCGCGTAAGAGAGCGCGCGTTTCAGTAATCATCAAGAGCACGGTGGGATGGTGCAATTCCGTACGTACCAGCAGGTACTAGGCAGATGAAGTCGACAGCAAAAGCCTCGCGAACAAGGTTTCGATAATGCGGATCTGCACACTAGCCGCGTTAGGCAGCTCGGCTATGCCGCGTTGGGCGAAAGCTGGGGAAGCCGGGCCAATCAGGGGATTCGCATTACCGCAGAGCAAGATTTCAGGGGACGGCGAGCTGCCTGCACGCGGTTAGGCCGGTCAGCGGATTCGTCTTCGTCGTCGTTGGTACCGTTCGTGGTGCAGCCCACACGTCCCCTTTACTGCATGCTGCTCCCGTGGATCCTCATCACTGCGCCCTGCCCTCTCCACACTCGCCCCCTTTTCCCTTCACCCCGTATTGCCGTAGCGCGCAGCCACATACGTCGTTCAGGGACGGATGTCGCTCCGTCGTGCCTGAGACGGCGTCTCGCGCAAGGCTAGCTGCTGGATGATCGCCAGATCGCATTTTGCAAAGGTCCCCGCGGCCAAGACGGAAGGCCGTCCGATCGCGAGGGTACGCGCGATGCTTTCGCCGTCCCAACCCGCCGCTGGGCGCTCCCAAGGCCCGTTGGCAGGACGAGCATCATCATCATCGCCCACGCCCCCAAGTTCCCAGGCTTATTACAGCCTTCCTGCGTGCCCGGCTATGGGAAACGCGATCGCCCGTGCAAAATCCCCACCTATGTAATAAGTGCGCCGGAGCCCATCGGCTTTTCCCACAGTCCTCTGACCTCGCCTCGTCCATTCGTGCATGCCATTGTAACCCTCCGTCTGCCTCATGCCTCGCCTCTCCCCCTTGGTCGGCGCCGCCCTCGCGGCCACGGCGTTTGCAGCGCCCACCGCCGCCCCGTCCAAGTTCACGTACTACAACCTGACCACGCCGCTCGCCGCGCCATGCGATCTCAACACCGGCCCCGACGGTAACATTTACGCCAGCACTTTCCTCGCCAACAAGCTCGTCGAGGTCGACATCACCTCTGCCAACCCGACGCTGACGGAGATCACCATTCCCTACACCCTGCCTCAACTCCCCGACTCTGCCCTGCCCGCTCGTCTCCAAGGTGCCGGATCCTGCGTGGTGCAGCCCGGCGCGGACGGCAATGTCTACCTTGCCACTGGAGTGCGCAACCAGCTCGCCCAGTACAACCCGCAGACGAAGAAGTTCAAATTCTTCGAGAACTCCGGAGGCACCGCCGGCAACCTGCAACCATTTAACGATGCATGGCCCACAGAGACTGGAGTAGGTCTCCCAGAGCCAGCCCGTCCGCCCACACCTCCTTGCTAACGCGCAACCCACAGCTATGGTTCACGCAAACAACCGCCAACGTCCTGACCTTCTTCGACTACGCAACAGAGCAAATGACAAGCTACGAAGTACCTACCCCACTCTCGTCGCCCGTCGGCGTGTACGTGGTGCCGAGCGGCGACGTGTGGATCTGCGAATTCGTCGGCCAGAAGATTGCCAAATTCGATCCGACGACCAAGCAGTTCACCGAGTACCCCGTGCCCCTCACGCTGCTGGGGCCGGCGGTCGTGCGCGCCTTCACCGGCGGCAAGTACCTGTGGTTTACGGCGATTGCGACCAATGCCATTGGGCGCATTGACATCACCACCGGCGCGTTCAAGACGTATCTCGACACGGCCAACGTCGGGGTGCCGATTGAAGACACGAACGACAAGAATGGCAACGTCTGTGAGTATAATCAATGCAACAACATTTGTCCTTGTCAAGCCCACTCGCTAACCTTTTTCCCGCGCAGGGTTTTCCACCGCCCTCTCCAACACCCTCAACTACATCACCCCGAGCACGGGCAAAATCACCGCCATCCCGCAGCCCGACAGCGGCATCACCTCGCTGCCCGTCTCCCTGCCCCCCGTCGCCAACATCGCCGTCCACTACGTGTCGCAAGACAATTCCATCTGGTTCACTCAACTGGCTGCCAACCGCGTCGGTCGCTACCAGCTGTCCGGCAATCAGTAGACGCAGTATTGATGAACGGGCGTTGCTTGGGAGGAACTTTGCCGTGGTCTCTGACTATTCTTGGGTAAAAGGTTGGGCGAAAGGCCTCAACGAAAGATGTCATTATTACCACTTGCCTTCTATTCTATATTCAGCTACTAGAATATATTCAGTTCTCGTTGCTAATGCCCTCGTCTGATACCTTGATTGCGTTTTGCACCACCCCGGCTTCAACCCCGCAGCCTCGCACGTGGAAGTGTGCGGGGCCAGATAAGCTGCACCTGTGAGCGACATGGCATGATAAGAGCAGGACACTAGATCGTTCCCCGGCACGACGATCGCCGCCGGGAAGGGCAGATGGCGCGTTTCATCTATTCCACGTGCCCTGAAGGCTAGCTAGCTAGACATCAGTCCCCCAACCTTACCAGCCCAAGCAACGAGCGATGCAATGTCCCCAACACACAATCCAGCAACCCAGCCCAGTAATTTCGGCACGGGCGCCCAGGTACATTTGGTCAAAAAATGCGGGTGGTGTGGATGGCGGTGGTCGTGCTTGATCTGCCTTCTTTGACAAACGAGTCTCTCATGGGGAAAGCGGAGACGACGTATACTGAGAAGGGGGCAGGCATGTGGTGCGTGATGAATATTTGGGAGCAGCGGGTTATTGAGAAGGGGAAAGGGGAGAGGGATAAGGGACGACGACGAGGGCGTCATGTTTGACTCTCTGCTGTTTGTTGGGTATTGCTTTTGGTCCGGTTTGTGCGAACAATGGAGCCATCTGGTGTAGTCGGGTACTTCCCTGCCCTTTGAAGTTGCTGACACGGCGCAATACTAGGCGACGACGTGGTCCAGGAATCGGTAGTGACGGTGTTTACTCGTCGCGCTGGGGAGTAATGGCTATCGCCTGACGTCGTGCTGTGGTATTTCCGGTCTGTAGTAGCGGATCCGGCAATGCGAACCGTTTCCACTCAATCACCAATGCACCCCAATCTCTCATCCATTCCTCGCCCTCTCATGAATCAGCCGAATCTGCTCCTGCACATCCAGCTTACCGTCAGCCCCCGGCGCGCCTTGCGTTCCGGGAGCGACAGTCGGCGTCTTGCCCACCATCGTCGCAGCCTGACTCGGCACGCCGCTGATGCCATCATACGCCCCCAGCTCCGCCCTCTTCCTCCTCTCCAACTCCTCCTCGCTGACGGCCAGCCCAGTCACCGGATCGAAAACGTCGGTGCGCTGACTGGCCAAGCGCTTGAGGTTGTTCGCCACATCCGCAGTGCTGAGATTGGTGGTCGAACTCCTGTGCTGCGCCGTGCGGTACTGCTCGCGCCAGTTGGGATCGAGCAGCTCGATGCGCATGTGCTCTGCCATTTCTGCGTTGGGGATGGCTTGTTTGCAGTTCGGACAGATGGACGTGCCGCTCGACTTTTGTGCGCGCGCTTGCGCGGCGGGCACGTAGTCTTTGCGGATCTTCATGGGGTTGGTGGAGGTGCGGGCGGCTTCTTGGGCGGCGCGTGCACGCGCTCTGTCGGCTTGGAGGGTGGATAGACGATCTTGCTCTTCGTTCTGCTGGGCTTGCTGTGGTGGGGGTTGGTATGGTTGGTTTTGAACGGGGGTGGGCTGAGTAGATGGCGGTCGTTGGCCGTTGACTGCCGGTTGCTGTGGGGTAGGGGTGGCGTTGTTATAGAACGAGTCGTAGTCCTCGAAGGTTGGCATGGCCTCCTCGATTCTGCGGTCGGCCCCGACGCGCATGGCCGCCTTCTGCTCGAGACTGGCGCTCTGCAGGTCGTTGAGCGTGGTAGGTGCGGGGAGGTTGGCATTATCGTCTCGTTCATCAAAGACTACCGTCTCCACCACCACAAAGTCGTGCCAGTCGATTTGTGCATATGCAATCTTCTCTTTCTCCTCCTTCTCTTCCTGCGCCACCTTTTGCGACTCTTGATATTTCACCCATTCCGCTCGCTTCTTCGCCCGATCCAACATGCGGAAGCGGTTCTGCACGTTGGCCTCGAGTTCGGTGATTCTCTTCTTCTGCGGCCGTCCTCCGTCCACCGAGTCACCGGTCAGGAGATCGGTGTATTGATCCACGAGTCGGCTGAAGAACTGGTAGAGACTGTGTTGAGGCCGAAGAAAGTCGAATTGAAAGTTGCCCGCCTCGCGCTGCGACAAGGCCGTCATCCAACTCCGACCGTTTTTGGCGACGAACAGGGCGGTCAGCTTGACCACCTCCAAGTCCTGCGCATTGATGTTGGGCATGCGCGCGCTGAATTGGAACTCTTCCGGTTGCTCTGGGCCCTTCCTCTCTTCCCTCCCTGCAAACGTCGCTCCCGTGCCGCCCTCGCCTGCCTTCCTGCCCGCGCTGATGTTGTTTCCACGGCCTTCCTTGATCTCCTGGATCCGCCAGCGATAGTATGAGTGATATGCGTCTTCGGGCAGGAGAAAGGTCATCTTGGAGCCGGCCTGGCCTCCACGTAGCCGCTCTTCGAAGGCAGCGCCATTGCGAGCGACGTAGCCGGCTGTCTTCTCGATGTTGACGCGCACGTTCTTGGGAGGCAAGACGACTCCATCCGGCACCTTGCTGGACAGTTGATCCAGAACAGACTCACTGTCTGGGGCGGGAGAAGATGCCGCCATGCTTGAATGGAAGGGGAGGGAGGGTGGGTAGAGTGAGTGGCTCGAGGAAACTGAAGTCGAAGATATCTCAAAGTCTAAAGAACCAGGTGGCGGCAGCGGGACGGGCCGCGCGCTAATGCAGACCCCTTACCGAACGAGGCAGCGGCGGTCGGGGATATTTTTGGCCACGTAAGGGAAGTCGAGGTCGCGTACGGCTTGTCGAGAAGCTTCATTGTATCCCTGCCGTCCATCGCTTCTCCCATCTCTCCCATCTTCCTCTTCTCACACACTCCTTTTCATCCCCATTGACCCGCCATTGACTACTGATTCCCACCATCCGCCACGCATTGGAAGCACGTGGGCGGCCAGAAAGAGCAAGGCTGAAGCGCTGCATGGGAGTCTAGCACTCACCCACGAACCGCGACCTTCCCCCTCTTCTCAACGTCCACACCCACGACCACATCCACAATGGCACCCAAGACGCGATCTCCCGCTCCGGCGCATCGCGAGACACAGCCCACCGCCGCGCAGCCGGGCACCTCACCCCAGAAACAGATGGTGCAGTCCTCGCCCAACAAACCACCCTATCCCTCCTACGACTACACCTCCAAGGGCGTCCGGGACACCAGCATCAACAAGCTGGCGTCCAGCGACTACCAAGCCCTTGCCGTCGTCACCCTCATCGCCCTCTTTGTGCGCGTGTTCCGCATCTACCAGCCCACCCAGGTCGTCTTCGATGAGGTCCACTTCGGCGGCTTCGCCAGCAAGTACATCAAGGGCAAATTCTTCATGGACGTCCATCCTCCCTTGGCCAAGTTGTTGCTCACATTGGCCGGCTGGCTGGCCGGCTTTGACGGCGAGTTCGACTTCAAAGACATTGGCAAGGACTACCTCGAACCCGGCGTGCCTTACGTCGCCATGCGCATGCTGCCGGCCATCTTTGGTGTCATGACCGTCTCCGCCATGTTTTTGGCCTTGAAGGTCGCCGGATGCAGGACATTCACCGCCACCATGGGGGCTTTGTTGGTGGTGTTTGAGAACGGGCTGTTGACGCAGAGTCGCTTGATCTTGCTCGACTCCCCGCTCGTCATCTTCACCGCCATGACCGCCGTGAGCTGGATGAGCTTCACCAACCAGCACGAGCTTGGCCCCAGCAAGGCCTTCAAGCCTGCTTGGTGGTTCTGGCTGGCCTTTTCCGGCCTTTGTCTTGGCGCGACAGCCAGCGTCAAGTGGGTCGGCCTCTTCACCATCGCGTGGGTGGGCTCTCTGACCGCCCTCCAACTCTGGGTCCTCCTTGGCGATACGAGGAATGTCACTGCCCGCATTTGGTTCAAACACCTCTTTGCGCGCATCTTCTGCCTCATCGTCATTCCCATCGCCTTCTACATGGCCATGTTTGCCATCCACTTCGTCTGCCTCGTCAATCCTGGTGATGGTGATGGCTTCATGTCGTCGGAGTTCCAGTCCACCCTCAACACCAAGTCCATGGCTGACGTCCCTGCCGATGTTGCCTTTGGCGCTCGCGTCTCCCTCCGACACCACAACACGCAGGGTGGATACTTGCACAGCCATCAACACATGTATCCCGAAGGCAGCAAGCAACAGCAAATCACTCTCTACCCCCACAAGGATGACAACAACATGTGGTTGCTCGAGAACACCACTCAGCCGATCAACTGGGCCATCGACCCCTCCGGCAACACCACCATTCCCGGTCCGATGGCGTGGGACAAACTCGACCCGGAATTCATTACTGATGGCAGCGTTCTGCGTCTCTATCACATCAACTCCGACCGCCGTCTGCACTCCCACGACGTTCGCCCTCCCGTCACCGAGGCCGACTGGCAGCAAGAAGTGTCTGCGTACGGCTACGAGGGCTTCGAGGGCGATGCGAACGATTACTTCCGCGTGGAGATTGTCAAATCGCTGTCTCATGGCGCCGCCGCCAAAGAGCGCGTGCGGACCATCGAGACAAAGTTCCGCCTCGTGCACATCATGACGGGCTGCGCGCTGTTCTCCCACAAGGTCAAACTCCCCGACTGGGGCTTTGAGCAACAGGAAGTCACGTGTGCCAAGCAAGGTACTCTGCCGAACAGCATCTGGTACATCGAACAGAACGCCCACCCCATGCTGAAGGAGGACTCCGACAAGGTCAACTACCGCAACCCCGGCTTCCTCGGCAAGTTCTGGGAATTGCAAAAGGTGATGTGGGTGACCAATGCCGGGCTCGTCGAGTCCCATGCCTGGGATTCCCGACCCCCTAGCTGGCCTATTCTGCGTCGCGGCATCAACTTCTGGGGCGCGGCGCACCGCCAGATCTACCTCATCGGCAACCCGATTATCTGGTGGAGCAGCACCGCCGCCATCGGGCTATACGTCGCGTTCAAGGGCTTGTCGGTGCTAAGGTGGCAGCGCAGCTGCAACGACTATCAACACGACACCTTCCGCCGCTTCGACTACGAAATCGGCATGACCGCGCTCGGCTGGGCCTTCCACTACTTCCCCTTCTTCCTGATGGACCGCCAGCTCTTCCTCCACCACTACTTCCCCGCCCTCTTCTTCGCCATCATGGCGCTCTCCCAGATCTACGACTTCGTTATGTTCCGCGTCGGCCGCTTCGGAGAGGGCACGTTCAGTCTGCGCGGCGTGAAGCACCTCCCCGCCGTCGGCATGGTGGCCGGCACGCTCTTCTTGGCGCTCAGCATCGTCGTCTTTGCCCTCTATGCCCCGCTCGCGTACGGCAATCAGTGGACGAAGAGCCAGTGTCAGCGCGTTAAGCTGTTCGAGTCTTGGGACTGGGACTGCGACAATTTCCCCGCGACCGTGAGTCCCCCCTCCCACACCCCTTCTCACCCCGCTCTCAGCTAACACGCCACAGTACGAGCAATACGAACTCGCCTCCACCTTCCCAGGCAGCGGCGCAGCCGCCGCAACCTCGCAAGCAGAACACGGGCCCCCGCCCCCGATCGCCGAAGACCCGAGCAAAGACGTCTTCGTCACCGGCGGCCCCGTCCCGCCCCCAGGAGGCAGCATCACAGAAGAGAAAATCGAGTACCGCGACGAAAACGGCAACCTGCTCGACGCAGAGCAAGTCGCCGCTCTCCAAGGCGCCGTCTCCTTCTCCACGCGCTACGAGACGCGCACGCGCCTCGTCGACGAGCATGGAAATGAGCTTCTCAATGAGATTGTCGGCGAGGATGCGGGTGGGTACGCGGGCACGAGTGCTGATGGGGTGGATCCGGGGACGGCGAATGCGAAGGGTGAGGGGCAGGGGAGTGCGGCGCCGCCGCGCGTGGGTGTTAAGGAGGATGTAAGGAAGGAGAAGGCTGTGAATGATGCGAGGGCGACGGCGGAGCCGGAGAGTGAGGAGGTTGTGAGGGAGACGGGGAGGGATGAGTTGTGAGTGGGTTGTTGGTGGGGACGATGTGTGAGGAGTGGAGATATGGCGTTGGGATGGACGGACGGAGTGATGTAGAGATTAGCGTAGTTTACTTACTCAAGGTCGCGGAAAGCAACAAAACAAGTGAGGTACTGGTTTCAAATCTTCACTTGACTGCGCAAGCTGGCTCATATCGGGGTGCACTGATAGCCTCGACTCCTCGATCGCCTAACAGTCGACATTTGAGAATAGATGAGATGATGTGCAATATTTGGACAAAGTTATCTATACCTTGTGCACAGAAGTCAAGTCAACCTCCCAAGGCATGGAAGTGAGAAGCGCAATCGAACGCACACAAGCGGTGCAGCGCGGAAAGCGATCGCCGCTCAGCTTGCGCGCGACAGAGAGAACAGAAGAATTGCGCTTTTTCCCTCCCTCGCCCATGTGTTCCCCATCGCTAATGCAGAGGAAACGACTTGTTCACCACCTTATCGGCCACAGCACGCTCGCCTCACCTTCGTCAATCACTCTCTCACCCCCTCATCCGCTCGTACAGCAGAATGTAGGCAACCTTGTTATCCCTCACGCCCTCCTTCCTCGCCGTAGCGGGCGTAGGCGTCTTCTTGCCCGTGTTGCTAGGCGTGACGGAGCCGGTGGTCGTAGCGACAGAAGCCCACTTGCGACTATGGCCAGGAACATGACCGTTAACCTCCGACCAAGGCGCATTGTCATTCTCGCGGTCCTCGGCGTCGTGCTCTGCTTCATCAAGCCCTTGGTAAATGTTGCGCTGCTTCTGCAGTTCCTGGTCTGCTTTGTGCTGCTCTAGCGCGCGGGCGAGGAGTTTGGGATCCTCTTCTGCGCCGCCTTCGGCAACGTCTTCGGGCCGGATGCGCCGGATGACGGTGTCGTCCATGCGGATCCATTCGCGGCCGTCGGGGCGAAGGACGTCGACGGTGTAGTGGCCTCCTGCGGCGGATTTGCCGTGGTGGTAGACGACGCTGGTGAGGCGGTATTTGGGCGGACCGCCTTTGACGGCTAGACCGCCACGCTTGGTCGGCTGGAAGACCTCGCGGGGTATTTCCAACTCGAGCGGGTAGCCCACCTTCTTCCAAATCTTCTGCGTGCCGGTGAGGTTGTTGTCGTACTGGAAGCGTTTGAGGTGCAGAATGAGGACCGGGGGGAGGCTGTCGATGAAGACTTGTTTCTTGGCGGAGTTGGATCGGCCGCCAAAGTCGCCGGTCAGAGCTTCGGTGCGCGTCAGACCTTTCAATGCGTCGACGATATTGTTGACGTTCGACGCTCCGATGTCGAGCTGGAGAGGCTTGTACTGCTCCAGCGTGACCGATGGTTGCGAGCCCGGCACACGAAGCTCTGACCGCAAGTGCCCGCCGAAGATCTTTGTGATGGGCGATGGGGCGTCTTGTTGGCCAGTGGTGCGGGTAACGGCTGCTCTCTGTTTGGGGCCAACCTCGAACCAACCGTCGGCGGATGTTAGAGACACCTCGGACGTGGGAGAAGTGACCCCATTCTCCTCTGCTTTGTCGACAGTCTGGCCACGCATGACAGCCACGCACTCATCATGCAATCCTTCGAGCAAGAATCCAAGGAACTCCTCCGCATCTTGTTGATGCCCACGCTAGAAGAATGTCAGCAACCAAAATGGGACGTCATGTCAAGAGCATCTGCAACTCACCCTCATGCTGACGAATCTGTCCAGCTTCCTGATGGCATCGTAGACATACTCCGGCGTCACCGGCTCCCCATACTGTTCGAGTTGCTGCTGGCTGAGCAGCATCCGCAGCATGTCGCTCGACTCTGCCGAAGCCATCACGCGGAACTCCTTCATAAACATAATCATTGCATCGAGTAAGGGGGTATCACTTTTCATGGAGTGTACAGTCCGGAGGCGCATCTGGTCTAGGAAGTTGTAGAAGGGTACGCAAAAAACGAGGACCTGAAGGATCTGTGCGGGGTCGTGTCAGTCACCGCGCAGGCCGAACCTGTGGAGGACTTACAGAGTTCATATAACACATGTTCCCGGTGTTCACCAGTCCTCTGGGTTCTAGAAATGAGAGCTTTGCGTCGATCTGCACGCTGTACTGCTTGAGTGCATCGGCGGCTGATGCGTTGCTTGGAAGCGTGACACCGCTCGTGATGACACCGCCGTTGGGTACGCTCGAAGACGATGGCAAGACGGCGTTCCGCTTGACCAGGTCGGCCCATGACTTGGGTGCAGGCTTTGATGGCGGCGACGGTGCCGGAGTGGCTTCTTCCGCGGATCCATCTCCTCCACTAGCACTGGGCTTCTGCTCCTCGATCACGGGTGTAGACAGTTCAGAAGGGGTGGACTTTCGTTCCGACGCCTCGGCGATGGCCGGAGATGAGAGCTTAGGCTTGTTGAAGCCCGGGAGGTTGGGGATGGCGATCGCGGTGCGAGTGTCCCGTCGAATATGCTGCGATGGCTGCGGGGCCGGTTTGGGCAATGAAAGCTCAGGCTGAGTTGTAACGATGGGGGTGGAGTGTTGCGGATAGTCTCGCTCCGACGGAGCCTGTGAAGTCGCTGGCGTCTCCAATTCCGACGGCGCAGCAATTGTGGATACCTCGGAAGCCGCTTCGTCTGGAGTCGGCTCGCGACCTTCGTGCTCGACCGCATCTTGTTGGCTGAGGGGTTCTGCCGAGGCGGGGAAGATGGTGACCGCGTCTTCAGTGACCTGCCGTCTTCTACGACGTCTTGCCGACCTTGGGGGAAATGTAGCATCTGGCGTAGAATACCAAGGAAGAGGAGGATAGAAGGGCATCCTTTCGAATGGTGCTATCGAGACCGAGGTCGACTGACGCCGAGTGACCGGCTCTGAAGGTGTGGCCTCCCTCTCATGCACGGGTTGTTCTTGCTCGTGATTCGGGGTGTGTATGGGCGATGGAGGTGCGACTGGGGATGCTATCCGTTGCGGCGTAGCTTCGGTAGTGAGGTGCGGAGAAGGCGCAGTCTTGGTGGGCGGAGGTGGATGGGGAGGAGCCGGAGTGTGTCGCGTGACAGGAGTGGCCGAGGGTTGAAAGGGTTGGGAAGTCACCACCATCGGGGAGCGAGGCTGGTACTGCGGCACCTGCTGGTGAGGGAGTGGTTGTTGCGGCAGGGGAGGAGGCGGAGGCTGGTAGTAGGCCTGCATCGGGGCGTATGCGGGCTGCCATCGTGGAGGAGGGTAGTGTTGGGGTGGCGCGGCTGGATGAGGGTAGTACGGGCCGGGTTGAGGATATGGGGGATATGCCGGATGGATAGGTGATTGCGGCTGTACAGGATGATGGTAGTGATGGTATTCCTGCTGGCGGCGCGAATGGGGATGTGCGGGTGGCATGTGCGGGCCCAGGCCCGCCGACATGTGGTTCATGCCGGGCTAGGAGCCCTCGCCCCGGACAGGCGGCGGCGGTCCCTCAGACCAACTCTACCGCCTACGAGGTGAGGAAAGCGGTCGGGATGGTGTGGTGGGCACTGTTCGGCCACATTGGTGCCGAGAGGGACGATTCGAAGGGGAGCTGCGGTGAAGGAGAGTGTCGAGGAGGCAGCTGAGACTCGGACGCAGGGAGATACGCCTGAGGGATGGCGCACACGCTGTCGCCCAGGGCAGGCGCTGATGCTATTCCCGAGGGCTTCACGAGATCTCCAATAATAAGGAGGTTGTGGGGGAGAAGAGTGGATGGAGAGGAGGGGATGAAGGACAGATTGGAGGTGCACGTGTTGAACAAAATGAGGCCGACGTCGAGAAGTCCCGAGCTCGGGGAAAGTTTAATATTGCAGCGCACGGACCCTCTCGATATGTCTTGAAGCCTGCGGTGGCTGCCCCTCGAATTCACGGCGCATGGGCTGCAGAATCACTGCTTTGGAATGGTTATTGGCGTGCTTCCATGTTTCATACCGTGAAGAGCCAGTATCCCATCGTCTCGGCTCCGAAAGCGTCACCGCGCGGGTCAGCTCAAGCCCACATCAAGAAGCCAGGACAAGGATCGGACGAAGTGTGGACATACGCGGCTACCGGCAGATGTGCGCACAAGGTACTTTAGCCCCTTCAAAATATCATCATCTACAGATCCTCACACATCCCCTCCCCTCGTGATGGTTACACAGAGTCTAGCTGCGTACCATGAATTCCCATCGACACCAGGTCATGCAGCGCTAAACGATGGAGTGGTATATTTATACAGTGCTTGAACATCATCGCTCACTGCGTCTCTTCCGCCTTTGTCTTTTTGAATCGGGTCAGAGGCAGAACCACCGGCCTGCCATGACGTGCCTGCGCCTTTTGCATCGCTTCAATCAGGATCGGGGAGGAGTCGGTTCGGATTGTCATGCCAATGGACATGAAGAAGCTGCGCACATCAGTCAGTGAACATTTGACATTGATGAGGTTTGGCCCAACAAACCCAAATGTCGCGGCGGATCCCAACATGTACTGTCCCAGCGTTCGTAGCATGCCATTAGGACCAGGACCGTATCGAATGATGTTCGTTGCGCCGAAGATGAGCCCGATGATGAGTCCGACAGCTGGAGAGTGTTAGACATTGCCAGTTTTGAGAGGAATTGAGGTGCGTACTGCCTCCCATCATGGCGCCCATTCGTGCTGCGCATGGTCAGTACAAGTAATGCTACGGGTGGCATTTCAAGCTGCTGCTGCTCCACACACCTTTGTCATACCACGCAGGCCCCACCGCGCCCGGCTGTGAGCTCGTACGCACCGGCGGCATCTTTGGATAACGTGCGTGTCGATGCACTACTCAGAGGGAGGGAATGGATCTGCAAATGAGGATGAAAGAGCATGCGGTCTGCGAGGTACAGAGTACCTGAGGTCTCCCACGCCCGCAGAGGCAGGGCCCACCAATCGGCGGCGGGCGCCAAGACATCCGCTTCTCCACCTCTCGGAGACTGGGAAACAGACGGCGGCGCGGAAGAATAGAGCATCAACATCCACGGCCCATCGCCATTCGCACACTCGCATCCACCCCATTCGCCATCCGCCCAGACACAGCGAGGTGCATAGGCGGCGAGGAAAGCAGCATTGCAGTCGGGCAGCCGCGTGCCGCCCGAGTCATCCTGAACCCCGCGGGGCACGACACCTCCTTACCCACACCAAGCACCGCCGAGAGACGACGCGGTGACGGCGACTGAAGGAGAAGCCCGGCCGAGCTTCTTTTCTTCACTCGCGAAGGAGTCGAAGGCAGCTGTTCACTCAGCCCGCCCTCACTTCTCGGCATCAGGTGAGCGGCACACGACCACGCACGCACGCCGCCTTCCTCCTCCTCTTGACTGCTCGAATGCTGGTCGTCCCCCGACACGCCCTCCTTCTCCTTGAACACACCCATTACCATCATCAGCGGCACCTCGCTTGGCCACTGCCACTTCACGCTTTATCCACCGCGGCGGTGGTCGGAGAGAAGGAGCAAGACCATCGCTAACGGGTAGCCCCCGGCTACAATCGCCAATGACGGCAGTAGCGTCCCCCGTCCCCTTCCAACCTAGCACGCGAATAGGATGGACGTCTAATGCCAACGGCTTCGGCGCGATGAGTTCCGACGAAGTGAGCCGCATGTTCACTCCCGGCCCCCGGAAGCCCGTCCAACGGCAGAACTCCTCCTCCTCCCTCTCCTCCAACGGCTCCGCAAGCACCACATCCTCCTCCTCGACCATCACCGCGCCGCCCGCTACGCAAACGAACGGAGCAGTGAGCGTGACAACGACACCCGTCGAGGCTGGAAGCTGGGCGCAGAGGAAGAAGCCGACAAGAGGTCTGTGGCCACCCGGCGCACCCGGCAAGGCGGAGCCGGCAACCGGTCTATCAACTGCGCGTCCGCAACCCATCAATACCGCCGTCTCAGGCGCCACGCCCGTATCAGCGGCCTCGGCGCTGCACGCACCACTCCTTCCATCCCAGCAGATGGCGAACGGCAGCGCACAGGCCAATGGCGTCCGAACGCAGACCCCCATCGAACCGCCCGTCATCCTTCACTTGACGCCCATGAACCACACTTTCGACCGCAAGACCATTACCGTTCCATACCATCCCGATGTGCTACGAATTGGCAGACAAACGAACCAGAAAACCATACCCATGCCCACCAATGGCTTCTTCGACTCCAAGGTCCTCTCGAGACAGCATGCGGAGATCTATGCCGACCGGCAAGGTCGCATCTACATCCGCGATGTCAAGTCCAGCAACGGCACCTTTGTGAACGGTATGAGACTGAGTCCGGAAAATAAGGAGTCCGAGCCGCGAGAATTGAAGGAGCAAGACATGCTGGAGCTTGGGATTGACATTGTTTCCGAGGACCAGAAGACCGTCGTGCACCACAAGGTTGCCGCCAAGGTGGAGCACGCGGGGATCTACGGACAAGGCACCGATGGATTGAGCTTTGGCGAGCTGGATCCCACTGCGGGAGGTGGAATACTGGCACCACCGTCACAGTTGCGAAGAACGGGAAGCCAAGGTTCAGTGAACGGACGCGGCACCTTGAATGGAGCAGCTGGTCAGAGTGCGGCAGGTGTTGGAATGGTGAACCAGCCGCAACATCTGCGGAACTGGTTGAACCCCATTACGACGGATCAAATCATGAAGAAGTTGAACGTATGTATCCGCCGTTGAAGTTGTAGTCTACGCCCTGCTAACAGAGTTCCAGGCCGAGCTGAAATACGCCATGCAACAGTCACAGGAGCTCTCCCGGGCTCGTCAAAGCATCGAGGCCATGCTCGGCAACAAGGTCGATTCGCCGGTGCGAGACTCCAAACCAGGGTCGGAGAGGTTCAACCGTCCGTCGTCAGTCAAGTCGAAGACCGACTTGAAAGCGCACTTCTCCGAACCACCCGCACCCCCACCTTCGGTGCCCTTACCAGAGAAGCCTGACGTAGCGCGTGCACTGGCCGACCCCCTGATCCAGCCTCTGCTGAGACGCAACGACACAACGAAGCCGTCATCGGCAGACGACTCACCCACACGGCGTGATCATTCAAGCGACATCCTGCGACTGTGTGAAGAGCTCAAACTCGCCAAGGGCCAGCTAAGTACGCAGGGAGAGCGGATGAAGAGCTTGGAGCACGAACTCGCGCAGGAGCGGACGGCGCGGGAAAGTGCAGAGGAGCGGGCGCGAGGCCTACTGGAGCAAGGCGGCGAGCACAAGCCTCGCGATGAAGATCAGAACGGCGAGCCGCATGCCGTCGAGCCGTCACCCACAAACTCCACATCCAACCTCCAACTCCAACTCGACCGCCTTCGCGCCACAATGGACGAAATGAAGCAGCAGATGGAAACCTACAGGCAACGCGCGGAAAAAGCCGAATCAGAACGCGACGCCTCCCGGCAAACCCTAGCAGAGATGATCGAGGAAAAGCGTAAACAGAACGCCGACACCACCGCTTCCGCAGCGCAAACCTCCTCCCCCTCGTCATCAAAGAACAAACACACCACTCCAGGCACAAGTCCGAAAGGCACCCACTCAAGCACACAGCCGCACCTCAACGGCCACGCCGTCTCCCCCGCCGTCGCCGCCCCCTCTAGCCCCACGAGCGAGAACCTCCTCGAGCGAGCGGGGGTGGAGGAAGGGCAGCCCATCACGCCGGAGCAGGCGAAGATGCTGACGCGCTTTTTGACGCAGGAGGTGCTGAATCCTTCTGCCTCTGCTTCTGCTTCTGCGGGCGCGGAAGGCGGGGTGCTGGCGTATCATGGGCGCCCGATTGCGTCGGCTGCTGTGGTTGTTTTGATGGGAATGGTGATGATGAGCTGGATGAATGGGTGGGTGAAGGTGGAGAGGTGAGGGTCTTTCCTTGGTGTTTGAGTTTGTGGTGTTGGACTTGTTGCATTGGGCGTGCGCGGCGTTAGGGAGGTGGAAGCGGTTTTGGGCTACGAGATGGACATGGTTGAGGGCAGGCTGGGCACAGCGCGGCGACGGCGCGAGCTTCTTTCCTTTGTGTTTTATTTGTCTATACATCAGACGTGTTCTCTAAGCGCCTTGAACACGGATGCCGTGATGGCTTCAAAGCATGCTCAACCATCCTCGTCTCTCGCCTAAATCAGATACTTCTCCATAATCCGCTTCACCCTATCCAAAGGCAACGCCTCAATCGTATGCCCCGCCTTCGTCATCGTCTCAGCCGCGCAAAGCGCATTGTAAATCGCCTCTTCCGTCGCATCCGCCGCCCCCTCCATGAGCTCATTAATCGTATTCTCATCCAGCGCCTGCAACTGTAGGAGTTTCGGCTCGAAAGCGGGATCCTTGCCGCCGCCGATCCAGTTCCCGGCATTCTGCAGAGCGTCTTTGTTGGCGGTCGAGAAGGCGAGGAAGATGTCGCCGGAGCCGTTGTGGCCTAGGCCGCCGACGCGCGAGAGGCCTACTGTTGCGCGCGTTGCGAGGCGTTGCAATTGGAGGGGGTGCAGCGGGGCGTCGGTCGCGATGATGATGATGATGCTGCCGTCTTTGCGGGCTGTGTTGGGTTCTTGGTAAGTTGCTGCTGCTGCGGCTTTCTCGTCTTGCTCCATGAGGAGGCGGCCGATGGGCACGCCGCCGATGCGGAGATTGCGCTTCTTGCCGTAGTTTGCTTGCACGAGGACGCCGACGGTGTAGGATCGCTTTGTTTGGTCTTGGATGTCGTGGCCGGCGATTATGCGACTGCTTGATCCCGTGCCGCCTTTGTACTGGTGGCAGACCATGCCCGTGCCGCCTCCTGTGTTACCGAGCGAGACGGCGTCGCTCGTGGCGTTTCGAATGCCGGTGACGATGTGGTCCGGCGTGACGGCGAAGCTGCCCACGTCGCTGAGCTGGCCGTCCCATGTTTCCCCTACGACGGGGAGGGTGGGAGCTTCTTTGAACTCAGGCTGGTCGCGGCAGAGATATTCATAAACACCTTGATGCGCGGCACCGATGCCAAAGGTGCCGGTAATTATGATCGGGGAGTTGAGCAGCCCGGTCTCGGCAATCCAATGGCTGCCCGTTAGTTCGCCCGCGCCGTTGAAGCGGCATATGCCTGCATAGCAGCAATCGCGGTACCAGTGCTTGCGGGGCAGGATAGTGGTGACGCCGGTGTTGACTGCGTCGTGGGTATCTGAGGCTGGCGCGTGGATGGATTGAGTGTGGACTAGCACGCCCTCGACGTCGGTGATGCTGTTCTTGGGGCCGGGAGGCCAGACGCCGATTTGCAGGTTTGGGAGGACATCTCGAATGCTTGAGGAAGGCATTGGGGATGATGATGATGATGATAACAGCGGGAAAGGGTCTGGCCGCTTACCTGTGCTGGATCAGAGGACTGAAGGGATTGCAGCCCATAGCACTGCTTACATAGACTATTAGAAGATACTGACCATGTCGATGTAGGAGGAGAGGAGGTGGAGGTGGAGTTGTGGATGGAAGAAGCTCCGACAAGCTTTCCAGCCCCGCTACGCCGCTTCCGTCATGTGCGCCGGAAGATGGCAAGAGCAGCTCACAACCAACCAAGGCCTTGCCTGCCAAGTTTTCCCGCGACACCGTCGTCATTTCCTGCCTGCCCACGCGGACGCGAATCTGATAGATGGGTAAGGGTGGACGTGATCTTCTTATCTCTCTCTCGTCACTCTTCAACAGATTGACGCTTTCCGTCTTCTTTCTCCTCTCCTCTCTCGCTCAAGGATTGGTAGTGTGCTTCTCACGACTACCGTCAATGATCATCCGCTGAGCGGACAACAACCACGCCAAGATGTCTACCATCGACCCGGGTATTGAAGAGACCATCAACGAAAAGGCAGATCCTTCCATGGACGACAAAGATGGGGCGAAAGACGATGCTGCCATCGACGAGAACCCCACCAATGAAGAGGCGGCCAACGAGGCCCAGCGAACCATGGAGCAAGACGAGCGCGAAGACTTTGAATTTAAGAATCGCTGGTGGTTCGCATCCGTCGCTGCTCCGCTGCTCGCGGGTACCTTTGGTCCCATGGCCACCGCCTTCAACATCCTCGCCCTCGCCTACTACTGGAGGGAGTCCATCCCCACCGGCGTCCCTCCCGGCCAGGGAGAGAAGCTGGGCCACACCATTAAAGATCCGCCATGGAATACGGTATGTCCCTCGCCACCCACACCCAACCTCCTCTGTTGTGCGCTGTGCTGACTCCTCCTCAGGCCCTCAATGCCCTCTCTCTCGTGTGTGCCCTGATTGGCAACGGCTCCCTCCTGCTCAACATGGCGCGCAGGGTGAAATTCGAGATTGCACAGCCGCTGACCATCGCCGGGTACATGCTCGCCGGTCTGCTGTTGATCGCTGATGTATCCGCCATGAGCAGCGGCCCGCACTACTGGATCACGCAGCCCCCGCTGATCCCCAACTCGCGGCACGCATTGACCTCCGCCTTCTACTACGCCTGCTACGCCGCCGGCATCTACACCTGCCTGGCCTTCCTCATGTGCTTCACCGTCTACGGCGCAGTGGCCGGCAAATACACGAAGCAGTTCCAGCTCACCCTCTCCCAGCGCTCACTCATGCTGCAGACCATGTCCCTCGTCACCTACCTCCTCCTCGGCGCCCTGGTGTACAGCCACATCGAAGCCTGGGACTTCCTCACCGCCGTCTACTGGGCCGACGTCACCATCCTCACCATCGGCTTCGGCGACGTCTCCCCCAAGACGAGTCTCGGCCGTGGTCTCCTCTTCCCCTTCGCCATGGGCGGCGTCCTCACCCTCGGTCTGGTCATTGGCAGCATTCGTTCCTTGGTATTGGAGCGCGGCTCGGAGAAAATGTCGGCACGCATGCTGGAGAAGCGACGGGCAAAGGCGGTCAATAACGTTGACTCGAAGCGTGAGGTCGTCAAGATCTCCATGTTTGCCCGTGCGCACTACCGCATCGATCCCGACATGTCGTTGGCGCAGAAGCGAGAGCAGGAGTTTGATGTGATGCGCAAGGTGCAAAAAGCGGCAGACTCGGAACGCCGGTATTTCGCTCTCTTCAACTCCGCCCTCTTTGCCGTCCTCTTGTGGCTTGTGGGCGCAGTCATCTTCCAGCAGACGGAGTATCTGCAGAATTGGACCTACCTGGAAGCAGTGTACATGGCCTACGTGGCTCTGCTCACCATCGGTTATGGCGGTAAGCTGTCAATTCCACCCTCGACACCCTCATCCGCAAACTAATCCCCCCTCCCAGACTTTGCGCCAAAGTCGAACAGCGGACGCGCCTTTTTCGTCTTCTGGTCCCTCCTCGCCATCCCCTCCCTCACCATCTTGATCTCCAACATGGGCGACACGGTTGTCAAGTGGGTATCGGACATGACCGAATGGGTCAGCAGATTTACCGTTCTGCCCGGCGAGGAAGGCTTCCGAGCGTCTCTTCGTGCGGGCGGGGTCGATATCGTGCAAAGGTTCAGCGATATGGTCCACTCTTTCACAGGCCCGGGAGTCTTTGGCATCAGCCCGCGTGGCCCGGAGAGCAGCGTGAGCAGCTCCGAGTACGAGAATAAGATGCTCGACCGTCTGGCGGAGCGGCTCGATCACCACGTCGACGACGACGAGCGCGAGCAGTGGAAGAAGCTGAAGGAAGCAAAAGAGGAGGCGCAGGAAGCGAAGGAGGAGCAAGACAAGGCGAAGACGGCGGAGGAGGCGCAGGAGAAGGACATCATGTTCTACCACTACGTACTGTCGCGCGAGTGCCGCAACCTGCAGAAGATTGTCAACAACGAGCCCTCCAAGCAGTTCTCCTGGGCGGATTGGGAGTACTACCTCAAACTCGTCGGTGACCAGGATGACCCGGAGGATTATCCGGGGCAGAAACATCCCGACCTTCTGGTGCCGGAACCGTTGCGCGCCCCCGACGGCCTCCGCAGCACCGACCCGGTCGAGCAAAGCCGCAGCAAATCCGGCTCCGACACAGACGCCAGTCTAGAAAAGGAGTCCACCAGCCACAACAACGACAACGACGCACCAAACCCTCACTCAACCGACGGCAACATCGACCGCGCGACCTCCGTGCGGGAACAACTCGAAGCAAAACGCAAGTCCTTCGGCCGCAGCAAACACAAGCCCCCCACCAACCCGGATGACCTGCCCTACTTCCTGCGCGACTGGTCCTGGCTGTCAAACGAGTCGCCGCTGCTGAGCAACCGCTCGGAAGCGGCGTGGATTCTCGAGCGCATGTCGGCCGCGCTGGAGCGCGAGCTGAACCGGCATCGCAAGGGGTATCGCGCGACGCCGCCGATTGGGCTCAAGGACGCGCGGCGCCGGGCTTTGGCGAAGGAGGAGCAGAAGGCGGATGGAGGGGCGGAGGAGCGGGAGAAGAGGACGGAGCAGCGGCATTTGGCCAAGGCGGAGAAGGAGGAGGTGGAGGGGTGATTTTGGTTTTCTTACCTCTTGGTGGGCATGGGGTTGGGTGGTGGGGGGATGTGCTTTGCGTGATGATACCCATGGATAGTATTTTGCAGCGTTTTGAGCGTGGGCCTGATTAATCAGTGCTGGTCGGGACTTACTTGGGTCTGTGGTTGTTACTTGGGAGGTCATATACGGGTATGCTTCATGAGGATTACGAGAAAAGCGCTTACCGCAGAATGTTAGTTGTAGCTCTAGCACAGTCAGATCATCTGTACCTTGTTGTGTACCTTGCCTCCAGAATCTCTGCCGTGATTACGTGACAAGGCCGCCCGGGCTAAACCGACCTTGGCCGCATTTGGGTGATGCAGTCAGGCGCTCTGCAGTCAGTACTCGTCAGCGGTCAGCTTTCTTGCCACCAACGATTAAGTTGGCTGAACCGGTTGGATGCCACGATACTAGGTGTACATTCGACGAATTCATCAGAATATCTATCGTTCATGATCTTTGTCGAGGTCTGGAAGACGGCACAAATCTTTCACAAAATGGAGGGAGGCGAATCCAACAACCCGATGGAGACAGCTCAGCGCCCGGCTGCCGTCGGCTTTGCGGCTGCACCTCGAAGGAGCGCGTTGGCATTCCGCCGCGTCGCCTTCGCGACATCATTTTCCTCCATTTTGTGATTTGATGGAGCTCTGCCCATGCGCCGCGCTCCGAGTCCGTTGGTAACCGGTACGGGTCACACGAGGCCCTTTTGCAAAGCTTCCATATATACCTTTGCTGGGACCGGTAGGTTGTCCTTCTCCTACACGTCTTGACGTCCTTCCTCCAAGATGGCTTTCTTCTCCCTCTTCGAGGGCGTCTCGCTGCTCACCATCATCTTCGCTGCTGTAACGCTCTACTGCGCGGGATTCGTCTTCTACCGTGTATACCTGCATCCCCTGGCCAAGTACCCCGGCCCCTTCTGGGCCAAAGTCACCGATCTCTACTCCACGTACCACGCGTGGAAGGGCGACCGGCACCTGGAGTTCTGGCGATGCCACGAGAAGTACGGGAATGTCGTGCGCTTCGGGCCCAACAGCTTGTCCTTCAACACCAATACCGCTCTGCGCTCCATCTACGGTGCCAAAGGGAATGTGCGCAAAGCCGACTTTTACCTTTCTTTCCCTGCTACCAAGGACTCCGTCAGCACGCACAGCGCTATCGATCGCTCCGTGCATGGCCGGAAGCGACGTGTGCTGGCTCATGCTTTCTCGGACGCCGCTGTCAAGTCCATGGAGACGCACATCCTCTCGCACATCCGCCAGTTCTGCTCTAATCTCGGCGACAACACCCTGACCACCTACTCCGACTCCGAGAAGCCCAACACCGGCGCACAATGGACCCCGGCCAAAAACATCTCCGACCAAGCCAACTACCTCACCTTCGACGTCATGTCGGACCTCTGCTTCAGCAAAGCCTTCGGCATGCTCGAGCGCCCCGACAACCGCTTCGCCATCGACCTCCTGACCAATGCCGCCCGCCGCCATCTCATTTGCGGCACCTTCCTGCCCATCCACGACTACCACCTCGACAAGCTGCTCTTCCGCAAAATCGCGGGGATGCGCGCGCAGTACATGCAGTTCTCCAAAGCGCAGGCCGCCGAGCGCATGAAGCTCGGCCTCGACGCCGAACGCAAGGACTTCTTCTACTACCTGCTCAACGCCAAGGATCCGGAGACGGGGCACGGCTTCTCCGTGCCCGAGCTCTGGGGCGAGAGCAACTTGCTCATCATCGCCGGCTCCGACACCACCTCCACCGCCCTCTCCGCCGCAATCTTCTACCTCGTGCACAACCCGTCGGCCCTCGAGAAGCTCCGCAAAGAGGTCCGCGCCGCCTTCGCCGACGTCGAGGACATCCGCATGGGCGCCAAGCTGACGAGCTGCCACTACCTGCGCGCCAGCATCGACGAAGCAATGCGCCTCTCGCCCTCCGTAGGCGGCGTGGCGCCGCGCCAAGTCCTGCCGGGCGGAATGGAAGTCGACGGCCACGTCCTGCCCGAGGGAACGGTTGTCGGCGTCCCGCACTACGCCATCCACCACAACGCAACCTACTACCCGCAACCCTTCGACTACAAGCCCGAGCGCTGGATCAGCGGGTCTGAACCGGCTATCACCCCGGAGTCCGTAAGCACGGTGCAATCCGCCTTTTGTCCCTTTAGCGTAGGCCCACGAGGGTGTATAGGAAAAGGTGAGCCGTCCCCCGTTCCCTCCCAAAATACCCACAATCTGACAAACAATGATCAAAAGGCATGGCCTACGCCGAACTCACAATGTCCCTCGCCCGCATCATCTACCTCTACGACATGCGCCTCGCGCCCGGCTCGCACCTCGGCGAAGGCAGCCCCGACGCGGAGCTGGGCCGCAATCGACCCCTGGAGTTCCAGCTGCAGGATACGTTTACGAGTGCGAAGGATGGGCCGTTGGTGGAGTTTTGCAACGCTTCGTCGTGAACCTAGTTGAAGGCGAGAGTTTGATTTTCGGCTGCATCTGTTGGGAATGTTTTGCATGGATGGATGGCTTGGGGGTGGCATGGCATTGGATGGCGCTTATATGTCCTGATGGGATCTCGGTAGTTTGAATGCTCGGACGTGGACTGGATCCATGCACCATGATGTTTGGAGAGGTTTTGGTAGTCGCACACTACAAGAGAAATACGACTTGGTCACGAGTGGTGGAGTATAACAAAATCAAAGATTCGAATGTCCAGGCCTATATACCAGCACTTCCCCGGCCCAGCCCATCACGCCTCTTCTGTCTCGCCCGAGTCCAAAACGTTCAAGGTCGATCAAGACAACCTCCCTCCCATGAAATACAAAAGACACAAAAAAGGCTAGCAAAAAGTCGCCCCCTTTTCCCAGCGCTGAATTTCTTTAATCCGTCATTAATCCATCACAATCCCCGTCCCATGCCCATCCATCCACCTAATGCGCCGCCGTCGTAACCGCAAGCCCGCTCCTCCTCCGCTCCTCATACCCCTCCTCCCCAGCGTGCTCCTCATCCTCAGAATGCCCCTCCTCCTCCTCCGTCTCCGTCCGCTCGCCCTCCTCCCCCTCCTCACTCTCCCCGTAATTGATATCCAGCCCCGGATGCAGCACTTCCCCACTGTACGCTTCATTCCCGTCGTACCGATCGCTCATGCGGTGGTAGCTGCGGTTCGTCGTCTCCCAGTGGGAGCGCAGCGTCTCGAGTTCGGAAGCGAGGGAGTCGAGCGCTTGGGAATTGCGCGTGGGGTCCGTGGCGGTGGAGAGGGTGCTGTACGCGCCATCCGAGAGGCCACGGGTGTGCTGGACGAAGGAAGAAGAGGTGGTGTCTCCGCTGGTGGGGTGGATGTTGCCGCCGGAGGGCTGGTAGGTGCCGCCGTTGAGCATGGTCGGGGCGTCGCTGATGCGCGATTGCCGCCGGTAGTTGTCCACGCTCGACTCCACTTGGTCGAGGAGGAGTTGGACCTTATTCTCCGCGTCGCGCGCGCGGGACTCGAGACTGCTGTTTTGCTGCTGCAGGCGCTCAATGTCGGACTTCGTCTGCGAGTGGCTGGCTTGCAGCGTGGTGAAGTCGGCCTGCGCGGTGGCGTGGCGGGTGCGCACCTGTTGGATTTCGTCCTCGGCGAGGCGGAGCTGCTGCTGCGTGACGGAGAGGCGGCCTTCGAGCTCCGACATGTTCTTGAGATGCGATTGGACCTCCGCCAGCTCGCCCTTCAGCCTGTCGCGTTCGACTTCCCAGTCGGCGGCGGGGGCGTCGGCGGAGCTGGCGCTGCGGGCGACATCGCCTTCCTGGCTCGGCTTGTCGAGCTTCTTCTTAAGATCTCGATTCTCGTCCTTGATGCGCTGCAGCTCCTGCTTCATCTTGGAAAGCATCTTCTCCGTGCCGCGCAGGTACTTCACCGCCGCTTGGTGGTCGTTGTCTAGCGCCGCCAGCTTCTCCTCGTACTCGCGTCTCGTCGTCTCGTCGCGCGCGTTGACTTGTTCGAATTGCTGCTTCATTTCGTCGTGGCTCTTCATGCTCGAATCCAGCTGCTGCTCGAGCTCTTTCATGCGCTGCAGATCTGGGGTGCCGAAGCGGCTCATGCTGCTGGGGGAGTCGAGAGCTCGGGATCTCCGAACATCAGCAGCACTGAGGCCACGATCGCTCAGCACGTCGCGGAGCGAGGCGTGTTGCACCGCAATTGCATTCGTCTCGAGCACCTGGGTTTGCAGTTTCTGCTCGAGCTCCATCTTCTTCGACGACAGCTCCTGGTGCTCCTTCGTGACGGTTTGAAGCTGCTTGCGGATGGACAACCCATCTCGGCTGGCCTGCTGCTGGGCGGATTCCAGCCCTGCGATCCTCGCTTCCGCCGCTCGGAGCTTCTCGGCCGCCGTGTCGGCAGCAGCTTGGTTTTGTCGAACCATTGCGTTTGCCGATTCCACTTGCTGCTTCAATGTGCTGACGCGCTCGTCTGCTGCAGCACTGGGATCTACACCGCGCGAAGTCACCTTGTCCAGGCCGGCGAGGAGAACGCCGCGGTGGGTTCTCGCTTCTTCAGCATGCTTGCTGGAGAGTTCCTCGGCATCGCGAAGGCGGCGAGAAGTGTCGTCCAGCTCCATCGATCGAGAGTCGTGCTCGGCCTGCAGCTCTCGCAGCTGCTGCTCAAGGTCGGAGCGCTGTCCTCGTTCCTCTTCCAGACGGTGTTCGAGCATCTCAGCCTTCTCCGTGGAAGCAGCGACGGCATCGCGCAAAGACGAGAGGATGTCGGTATGGTTCTGCGTCTCGGCTAGCGCTCTGTCAAGCTGTCCGGACTTCTCTGTATGGTCGATGGCCAGCAAGTCGTGCTGCGACTTGATCTCTGCATGGCTTGCCGACGCTTCTCTCGCTTGACTTTGCGCAGCATACAATGCAGTTCGCATTTCCTCCATCTGCGTGCCGTGCGATTGATGAGATGAATCCAGCTCCATCGCCCGGCTCTGTGCTGCATCTGCATGCTCTTCAGCCAGCTGGCGTGCCCGTTTCTCATTATCCAACTCTTGAATCAGCCCATCGATCCGCTTGCTCAGTTCAGTCTGCGCGTTCAACGAAGAAGCAAGTCGGCGACTCATGTCACTATTCCTATCCAGATCGACGCTTCGCTTGCCCTCGCCGTCCGGCTGCGGGCTTCCCTGGCCGGCCAGACGAGTCTTTGCATATACGGCTTCACCGATGGCCGCGTCGCGCTGCTTTTCGATTTCCGCAATGCGCTCCGCAGCGCTCTTGCTTTGCGAGTCAATCGTTCCCTGCACACGTGCGAGCTCAGCCTTCATGGCCAGCAATGCTTCAATCAAAGGCTTGTCGTCTTCGCCAAACACATCCGGAGCCCGCGCGTCCAGCACGGGGGAGTCCGTGGACCGAGATTGATAGCCGGATTTCCGCGCCAAGGCCAGCTCGGAGGCATACCAGGCATTGCGCTTCTTGAGAGATTCCAGCTCTCGCGCCATGACGTCGTACTGTTGCGTGAGGGCCGGTGAGGAGCCAATGCCTGAGTCCTGCGGATCGTCTTCTTCGTGCAGTTCACGAGCGGTGGGCGTCTGGTCGGACGAGGACCTCGAGGAATCGTCTGCGCGGTCGGCGTCGGGTACGGGAGATTTCGAAGCAGCGGCTTGCGTTTGCGATGGTTGGTAGGTGTCGGGCTTGTACATTCTGGAATTCTCGCTGTCGTAGTACGAGCGGTCGGGGGGGAAGCTGGGAGACGATGGCAGGGCCTGCACCGGGCCGCCTCGAGGCACTTGACCTGTGGGCGATGCAACTCTATTCAACTCTTGAGCACGACTGGCATCGGCTTGAGGGCTGAGGGAGCGCTCCGGTCGACTCGGCTGTCGGGAAGCGGGGATTCCATTTGGCTTGAGCTGCTGCTCAGGCACTAGGGGCACGGGTCCAACGGGTGCAGGTAATTGATTCTGCGCCATAATGCCTGGAGGAAGTCGGGCGCCGCTGTTGTTCCGCATGACCTCTGCACCGCGTGCTCTGAGGTCCTCATTGCTCGTAAAGCGCTCTCGCTGCTGCAAGTCTCTTGGTGATGTCGGAGAGCGGCTCCCCGGGAGGCCGTTTTGTATTGCTCTTGATTGTTGTTGAGCGGCGGCAGGCGCAGCATCGGGAGGGTACTTGATTTTCGAAGTGTCGAGGAAATAAGCATACGACAGCTCGACGGGATCTCGGGGTGCGCTGCTCGGCTCTCCAGCGAGGACAACAATCTGCTTGCCCACGGTCGTCATGCTATGACCGGATCGAGGACTGGGACTCGGTCCCATGTTCTGAAAGGTGTACCATCGTCGCGAGCTGATGCGGAAGGCGGCAAGATCGCCAAGATCGGTCCCTTCCTCGGTTCGGCCTCCAAAGATGTACATGACGTCCCCGACGAGTGCTGCGGCGTGGCCCTCACGTGGCGAAGGAATATATCCAATGCACTCGAGCTGGGTCCAGGAGTTGGTTTGCGGGGAATAAGACCAGACATCATTGAACCAGTTGACACCGTCTGTGCCGCCAAAGAGGAACAGTTTATCGCCCCAGGTCACCATGGTGTGATTCGTTCTTGCCGGGGGGATTTGTCCGTGGGGTGGACCGCCGTCTATCGTATTCTGTATCAAGATTTCCCATTTGTTCGTGGTTTGCTGCAAGGCGTTGAGGTCGAATGCGACGAGATCGTTGAAAAAGTAGCCTTCCACTTGTCCTCCAAAGATGTAGATCTTGCTGCCAAGGATGTTGAGGGAATGGCCATATCGGCCCGGAGGTCGGGGCGGAGCGGGGAGAGCTCTGGACCATTGTTTCGTGGCTGCGCATGGTAGTCAGTATGACTTTTTCAAGGATGCTGCAAGAGAAGTCGTCGTCTTACATGTATTCAGCAGATACAGGGTGTCATCAAGCTGATCGCCCTCGTCCATCTTCGTATCGCCACCAAATACTATAAAAGCATTGCCGACCAAAAGACTTGCATGGCCAACTCGTGGTCCTGGACCTTCGGACGTCGTCGCGACCGGGAAGCAAGTCAATGTGCCCGGGCTCGCATCGACCATCCAGAGGTCTCCCTTGACCGTACTTCCATTGATGAGACCTCCCATCAGGTATATGGAGCTGTCTTTGCTCGCGATGGCGTTGACCGCAGCACCGTATCGAGGGAAGGGGTTGGTGTGCTGTACTGTGAAGGTGAGCGGTCGCGTTGACCACGGATATAATGCGGCGGTTTCGGGGCGGGGTTCTTGACGAAGCGGGTTCTGTACGGGTGGCGGCGGCCTCAGCGGTCGGGGCTGCATCCTGTGTCAGTTGACCATCGTCCCGCCATTGAGTGCAGTATTCTGAATACATACCGGCTCCATCAGTCTCTCCGGTGGACCAGCACTCCTCATACTCGGATCGCGCGCCATGCTCTTCTGCTCCGGACTGGCGGGCACCGCACTCTCAGGGGCAAACAAGCCCTTGTCTTGTTGCGGAGAAGTTGCTCCAATTCCATCTGAAGAAGTGCCAGACCGTATGCTCTCGGCAGCGGCGGGATTGAGAGCGTTGTTCGCGCTCGCGCCGGGTATCGGCGAGGATGATATCGCGGCGGTCGGCGCGCCATTGAGGGAGGAAAGTTGCGGGCTGCTGCTACCGCCCGGAACTCCATCGGCGGATCGCAGGTCGCGTGATGCAGGAGGGAGCGTGGTGGCCGCGCTCGCCCCGGGCTTCGCCTTGTCCTTGTCCTTTTTGAAAAAGAAGCTCATCCTGTCGTGCCGGTGCGAAGCCTAACAGCGTGCTGTGGCAGACCAGAGGAGCGGGAAGGGTCGCAGTAGATGGGCAATACTCCCGTGACGGCTTCACGACACTGCGCGATGGGGCATGGGTGTCAGGGAGGGCTCATGGACGGAGAGGGCGGGGAGTGCCAAGGTGGTTGGAATGTTCGTAGCGAGGCAATCGCGATGGCCACACGCGCACGGGAGTGGTTTCGCGTCGTCGAGGGTGATCAATCAAGCCAGTCAAAAATATTGCAGACGGCCGGGAACAAAAAAACGAAGGAGGCAATGCGGTGAAGGGGTCGTAAGGCGTGAGGTTGCTTGCGACAGTTTCAGAAAGGAGAGCGACACTCGTCCGGCCTGGTTCCTGCACCATCCGCGCTAACTCCATTGGGGCTGACAGGGGTCCCCCAGGCCTGTCGCAGCCCTTGGCGCTGGATGTCATCAAGACGAATGCGCCGTTCATCAGTCGAGCATGCCGGCCGGGCGTTGCAACTTCTACATACGGATCGTTCATGCATCTCTTCTCATCCGAATGCCGTCGAGTGGGCCGATGGCATCTAGATCTGATCGCCCGCATGTCGGGCAAGCGATCGAATGAAGCCCGCCTGCATTTAGGCTCGGGATCCGCAAACCTTCTTGCTTCCTCCCTCACCGAGTCCCCGACAACCACCTCTTCCGCCCTGCCGACAAGTAAGACATTCCAAACCACATCCGGCACTGAGCAATGGCTTGAGCGCCTTCATGTGTCTGGCGCAACGTACAATACGCATAGGCCCAGCAGCTGCCACCGGCTGTCTTTTACTGACTCGGCATCGGGAGAATGGAGTGCAGCGCAGTAGTGGGGCCAACGTACATCGCACCTGCCTCATCTACAAGCCTCGTACTTGCCGTGAGCAGCTCCTTCCCATCCAACGTTCTGAAATTGCAGCGGCGGCGCGCACGGAGGCCCGGGTGATGTTCGGAAGTGATAGATGGTGGAATATGTTAATTTCCAGCGGCCGCGGATTTCGCCTTCGGGCGATTCAGATGATGAGCAGGAGGCATTGAGGCCCGCCATATCTGTGAGAGTGATGTCGTGGGTTCGAGCACAGAGTGCCGCCCGAGTCACCGAGTTTCTACGCATGTTGCAACATGGTAGATGTTTGAGCGAGAGTACAGTGCACACGTATCGCGGCTTTGGCACGGCTCGAGGTGGAATCCCGAGCGTGTTGGGTACCTCTTCGGCGCGACATCAGATGGCCCCTCGAGCGGCAGTTTGAGAGTTGAGAAGAGAAGAGAGATGTAGGCTGCAGGCCGAACTCTTTTGCCCCAACGGGGTTTAGAAATCATCTTTTTGTTTTTGACTCCTCGACGCACTAATCCATCACATGTTGAAGCTTACCAACCGATTGGAAGCTCAGTTAAATACGCCAAAATTGCGGGAAAGATTGAATACATATGTATATTGATGATGTACACGCCTCTATCAACGGCACGCAATCTATTCGTTGAGTTCCATGTCTCGGCTCCAGCTCGACTTGGGCTGCTTGTATAGTTCCCAGCACTGTCAAACTGGTCAGCGTCATTCATTGCTTCAAGAGATTGAAACAGCGTACAGACCTTGTTTGCAATATTCTCTGGATTCAAGTTCTTCTGTTCCGGCGACACAGGCCCGCCCAAGCTGAGAAGGGCAAGATGGACATCCTTGCCCATGTCGGCATGCAGGCACAGCAGCAAAGTGCGCTGCGCGGATTTGACCAAAGACAGAGAAGGCAAACCCGGGTGCGGCTCCTTCCAGAGGAAAGAATTGGTCACGAAGAAGGATGGGGATGCGTCGGGTGTCGATGCTGCGTTCTCCTTCAGCACGGGGATGGCCCATTTCGCTGTTTCGTAGAGTGATAGACAGCTCAGCTGTGCGGTTCTTGATCAGCTCTTTATTCTCTGGTGATAAAATATTGATGAAACCTCAACGTACTCGAAAATCCTGCTCAATGGCTTCAATACTCTCCTCAAAAGCCGGCTTCCCAGCAACCCGCGCAGCATTGAACAACACACACTCCAAGCTGCCAAAACTCTTAATCTCATTGAGCGTCTTATTCAATTGATCAAAATCGGCCAGATCGCACGTCCACGTCTTGACCTGGCAGCTGTACCCGCGTTCCTGGATGGCATCGAGCACTGCATCCTGGTCTTCGTTCAAGCGGGATGCATTGCGGGACACGAGAGCGACGTGGGTGAAGCCTCGGACGGCGAATGCTTTGGCGACTGCTATGCCGATTCCCGGGCCGGAGCCGAGGATGACGAGTGTTTTTCCTGGCATAGTGATGGTTGATGTAATTGAAAGATTGGAAATGTTGAATGATGGTGGAAGATTGAAGTGGTGATTTCAATGTAGCCGATTCTGCGGCTGGCGAAGCTTATTTATGCACTCTACTTCAGCTACATCTCCTTCTCTTTCTAGTAAATGATCCTCGTCACACTTCAGCCCCGGAGTCGCCGACACGACTCCGCATGGAACACGGCCAAGCGATCGATACTCGCCTTACGGCACGAGCTGGCTTCAGCCGTTAAGTGGTGTGAAACGCACAGCTCTGAGCGGCGGTTGGTTACCGTCCAGCTTGTAAGAACCGCGGTGACACGGGAGAATGACGGCATCCCTGGGACCTCGTTTCCTGCCGACTCTGCCATATTCAAGGCGTGCTACGTGAAACTTTGAAATTGAAGGCCGCATGGACTTGTGCACATACACGCGTGTCCAAGCCGTGGCGCCAGCCAGCACCAATTGAATACAACCCCAAGTGTTGTTATAAGCTCCGCAAAAGCGCGGTTGTGCAGTCCTTTTGGATCCAAGTGTCATATCGGTACCCAAACACAACCAACATGGCCGAACAGAAGCCCTTCGCTCACGAAATTGAGGCGTATTCGGATGAAGATCTTGACCGATACCTGGCAGAGCATGGCCGGTAAGGCACCGCCATCGCATGCCATCTTCTCGCGTCCTCACTAATTGCGCCTTTCGTACAGGGTTGTGAGCGTGCAAGACCCAGGGAATCTGACGGCCGAGTTCATACAAAGATTGAAGTATGATCCATGACCATCACCCGCGCTCCGCTTCTCATCGTTAGCAACAGGGACATCCTCCAGCGCGAACGGGAAACCGCTCAATCAAGCGCACTCAATCCCACCGAGGTTTTTGCTCGACTTCAAAACTTCTCCCGGGAAACGGAGCAGCTCAGCAGATCACCATCACTCGCCACGACTCCGCCACCGCTGACACAGGAAGAAAGCGACCTCGAGGATTTGGCGGCCGAACAGGCCGCCTGGCCCGCGCTGGTCGAAGCTGGTGGCCATCCACCATATCCCTTTGATATCCTCGAAGATTTCTTCTGGCACTTTGAAGACTATCAACACCGTGACGAATTCCGCGATCTCATCTCATTCTGGCGATGTTGGGTATCAAACCCCGTTGAAAGAACTCCATTCTGTGCCTGCAACTTGGCAAGATGGAAAAAGTTCCGTCGATATCAGCAAATTGTCCGGAGATACAGCGTCAAGAGGGAGTGGACTGCGATCAGGGCGGCAGATTGGGAGTCTTGGGAGGAATATCTCAAGCATCCAGCGTCGAAGGACTGGGAGGGACAGTGGGATTTCGCGAAGTACGCTCAAGTGATCAAGGCTAGACTGGCCAAGTACGGCTTTACTCGGCCTGTCCATCTCGAACACGACCTAGACCAGCAGGATAAGTTGACCAACTGGATTGAGTACCTCGGACACGAGTACTACTTCTACAACGCTCATGCATCACCTGTAAATCGCTCCAGGCCGTGGCACGATGACCTTTGGCAAAAGCTCGTGGCTTCCAATGTACTGCGGTCTGGAGAGACATATGACGCCATCTGCGAGCTGGGGATGGAGATGAAGCGAATTGCAGAGGCAGAAAGGGCCGAGGCAGCCATGAACTCCGCCTCAGCCGCCGTACTGTCGCTCGAGGCAGCCATCGCCAGATCCCCTGATTTTTCGGCGGCCTTGCAGAGTCAACTACTGGCGCAAGAGTCTGCCAAGGTCACGGCGAAGAAGAGCTACGACGCGATCAAGTCGCGAAATAGTCAGATCTCGAGTTTTCTGATTGAAATACGAGACTATCGCGCAGAGCGTGACGAGGTAGAACGCTATGGATATCTCGTGCGGTGGATCGAACAACAGATTCCAGCTATCGAGCTTGAGATGCGTCATGCAAGTGGGCTCGAAAGGAAGCTCAGCGATGCGCCGGACAAGAGGAATCGCAAACGGGCTCGATCCGAGGATCTCGACGATGGGAAGGATGCTCTGCAACCTGGACAGAATGGTCACACGAACTTCCACCCCATCGGAGCTACATCCAGAGCCTCAGTCTCGCCCAAGTCCAAGCGCAGAAAGTACAGCCCGACCGAAGATCGACCCCCTCCTCAGCACCACAAGGACCGCGAGCTTGCCGGCCTTGCAGTGGGATCTGACACACCCGCTTTGACAACACCCACGATTCCAGGCACAACAAATCCAGATGTGGCTCTTCACAACGACAAAATCCCTTCGACGCCTTCGAGGCCACTTGAAACACCACGTCGTAGCGCTAGGATCGCGGAGAAGCTGATGAAGAAGGCGCCGTCTACGAAAGACGTTATGGCTCCGTCGTCAGTCGTGCCGAGTGTTGTGAAATCCTCACAGAAGCGCGCGAAGCGAGGAAGGAAACCGGGCAGGAAACGTCAAAAGGGCTAGTATACCAACGTGGATGTCCTCAGATGGATTGGGCTCCGTATGCTGCGGTTCGGAAGTGATGTGTCTTGCAGCCGCAGATGTGGTTGCCTGCTCGAGGCTGAGCTTAAGGTTTGGTGACTTCGCCCCGCTTTGGCTTTACCTATCGACATTGTCTGTTCTGAGTCAAACCGACATCAATTCATTGTGCTCTCCTTTCGGCAACAGCGGGGTGTCATCGAGACTGGTCATGCTGCGAGGCTCATGACGGGTGCAACAGATGCGACTCTGAATCATCGCTCCATGCATTCCGGGCTCGGTCCAGCCGCAGCAGCGCAAGACATATATCACTGTCCATCACCACCATTCTCCCCTTGGTATTGATGCAAATCGACACACTTGCGCAAGAATGACGGACCTCTTTCATCGCCAGCCGTTCCAGCGGCTGCCCGAGGAACTTGTCCAAGACGTACTCGAGCGCCTTTCCCACCGCGATCATGCAGCCTTCAGCCTCGCCTCGCACTGGTGCTATCAAGCCGCTATCCCTGTGATCTGGCGCGATGTGACTCTGCAGGACCGCCTCACAGAGCATGAAGACGATAGCGAGGACCATCACGATGACACGCCTCTACTACGAAAACTGTTAATCATCGCCACCAAGCCAACTATCGGCGCAGCAGTTCAAGCCCTGACACACCGCTGTCACTTGCCGACCCCTGATGTCCGCGAAGAGCTACGCAAAAGGCCATTCAGCGGGATGATGTTGTCGCCCGACACGCGCACCACCAAGCTGATCCAGCTCGCCGTAAAGAACATGCCCAACGTGCACACGCTGCGCATCGTGTTCGGCCACCCCAACATCAATGATGCGCTGGTGCGTAGCTTCTTCGACCGCAATCGCACCCCTAGCATCCGCCACTTATGGCTCGAGAATTGTCGAATCAGTGCTGCATGGGAATACACCATCAACCGATCCTCCCTTGCCGTGCCACTACATCTTGACTTCTCCGGCCTTCAGAGTATTCGCCTGCGCCGCCTGCCGCTTCGTTCTACATACTCTCAAGACTGGCCAGCGGGACCCCAACTCGTTTATTCCCGTTTCCCATCCACGAATCGCACGATGCGGGATGAGCTGGGCAATTCGTACTGTGTCTCTCTGCAGGGGGTGACCGATGAGGTGGGATGGTCCATCATGAGTGCCGGTGCTGATGTAATGCAGCTGTAAGTGTGTTGGTATGGCAGGCATGATCGTCAATCCGCGCTGATGCTTCTAATTGCTTAGGCGTACGGGGGAGTATGAGCGTGTCAGGAACGGCTTTAGGTTTGTAAACCGATGCGACGACAACATCTACCGCACTCTCGCGCAGGAGATGAATCTTCCTCCAGAAGTGGCCGAATGCGAACCAGGCACGAGTGACGAAGAGAGAGCAGAACTCGCTGCGCGGCGTCACCTTATCGATATAGACTGGCTTGTCGAGCAGCAACCTGAGTATCTAAAGTAAGCTCCTCGCTCACGACTTGAGATTGGCTCTTCTGACCATACATCCAGTCACTTCCCCCACCATCACGAGATCCCTTCATCCGCACAAGTGGCATTGGGACTCTTGCACAGCTGCAGCGCCACCCTAACCAACCTCTGTCTCGATTCGGTCCTCACCAAACCTCTGAAAACCGACATGCAAGCCGACCTTCTCAAATGGCACGACATGTTCGAGCGCTTCTTCTCCCTGCGCTTTCCGCACTTGCGTTCCTTTCAGGCCCGCACCGATTTTGTCCAAGATGAGTCTCTACCACGCATTTATCTATTAGACTACTCGGAACTGTTGCATAAGAGAACCTCCGGAAATACGTCCACAGGGCCAAGTTTGTGCGCGCTGGATTTCATGGAAGCCCATCCGAACCTCCAATGCCTTGCGTGGCCCCTGGACCGCTTCTTCGCCTCGACGAATTCCAATCCTGCGATCGCTGCGAGAGTCGAAGCAGTCACTGACAAACTCGGCCCCACGCTCGTCGATCTACGCGTCAACGCTAAGAGTGGTCAGTGGCAGCAGCAGCCAAAGAAAATGGAGTCCGTACATGACCAAGAAGCTCGCCGTCGTCGTTTCATCACCGACTTCGCCGCGAATATGACGCAGGTGCAAAGGATTAAAATTGAAGGCGGAGTGCCGCGCGACGAGAGCAGGGAGATTCTTCGCGCGCTCCACCGATGCTCTCTAAGCAAGATCGTGATCGCGGGAGTCGAGTCGCCCGTCGGCAACACTTGGGGCGCGGGCGGTGAAGAACTCGTAGAGTCGCTGGACCACCTTGACGACTTTGACACCAGTACCCTTCAAGCCGAACACGCCGATTCCATCCACGCCATCGGCTCTCAACCACTATCTCCCCCAGCCGCGAACTTCACCTTCACCCCCGTCTACGGCTGGCCACCAGGCCCACCCATGCTGCACACCCTCGCCTCCTTCTACGCGTCGACACTTAAAGAGCTCAAGCTGTGCGGGCCCCTAGGCGCGCCTGTCCTCTTCTCCCCAACTCCAATCACCACCCTCCCTGCTCGCCGCGCTCAAGCATTGCCACGCGCTGGAATCTCTCACGCTCACCATGTGGCTACCCACCGAATTCGAAGAAAGACACCGCGGCGACGACATTATCGGGTCATGGCTAGATGCGCGCAACGCGAGGGACGCGACGCTCAGCTTACTCAGCGTGCGCAGCTCTTACGAGGGCGACGACGAGGAGGGCGGGTGGGACGAGGTGGTGGCGAGCAAGTATGCGCCGGTGTCGCTTGCGGCGTGGGTTACGGAGTACATTGGCAGCTTGCTGAGTGAGCGTGCGAAGGCGAGGGAGGGGGGTGTGAATGTGCGGGTGCGCATGCATGTTGGGGACGGGCCGGGCATCTTCGACATCGATATGAGGATCGCGAAAGATGGGGCGAAGGGAGTGGATGTGTGTCTTGGGTTTACGGGGCCGAGGGAGGAGTTTGAGGTTGAGAGACGAATGGGGAAGTTGAGGAGTAGACGGTGGTTTGGACGAGGGGCTTCTCTGATCTGGCGGCAGACTCAAGGGCTACGAAACAGGGGAAGCTGAAATCCAGAGACGACACTCTGCTGGTTAGCTGAAAAAGAGATCATCTGAAGTCGACATGACATTATGAGAGCAAGAGATTGGCTTCCGTAACAGAGCAACTAAGGAGGCAAGCAGGACAGCGGTATCAGGCATTCTTCGCCCCCGGCATACCATACCTAGAAATCACGTTAGCAGTGTCCAAACATCAAAAAGTTCAAAAGAAAACTCACTTCTTCCCCGCCTCAAAACTAACCAGCTTAAAATCATACTCCAGCTCAAACTTCCCCTTGGGATCGCCCTGGCGCGGCGCAAAATCCACCACCAAACTCTCCTTCACCGCAAATGCCACATCGTCCGTAATGTGCTCGTCGCGCCGGTCGAAAATCTGCGTCACCACAGACTTGTACCCCTCAGCGGAGATGATGAAGTGAATATGCGCCGGCCGCCACGGATGCCGGTCCAGCAGGCCCAACAACTCGCCCGCAGGCCCGTCGTCGGGAATCGGGTACTTGGTTGGCCGCAAGCAGTACAGACTGTACCTCCCATCAGGGCCGGTGTGGAAGCGGCCGCGAAGGTTCATATCCGGCTGCTCGGGGTCCTGCGACTCGTACAGGCCATTCGGCGCAGTATGCCAAATGTCGACCTCGGCGTTGGCGATCGGGGTGCCGGTGTCGAAGTCCAGCACGCGGCCGTGCATGAGGGTGTGGTCTGCGTCGGGGAAGCCTTTGACGATGGAGTCGCCCATTGCGTAGGCGGGGGCGTCTTTGCGCCAGAAGGGGCCGAGGATGGCGGTTGCGGTGGGCTGGTCGGCGGCTTCGGCGGCGAGGGTGGAGGTGATTTCGTCGCAGAGGGATTCCATGCCTAGGATGTCGGAGAGGAGTTGGCCTTCGTTGCGCTTTGCGTTGGACATTTGGCCGGCGCGGTTGATCTGGGTTGTACTGATTAGAGGGTGGAAGCTGGAGTGGAGCTGGTGGTTCATACCATGTCGATGGCGGCAAAGTACTCATCTAACGTGACTTCATTCTCGCGGAGGAAGTCATGGAGATGCTGCACCAGGCCGCCGACAAGCTGCTTCAATCGCGGATTGGCCTTTGGGCCAGTAGCATTAATCACAGCGGCGGTGAAGTTGGGGTCGAAGCGAGAAGCGGCAGCCGTGCCGTTGGTGCCGTTGGTCTTGGACATGACGGTGGATGATGGGATACCGGGGGGGATCGCGAGGTTAGTCTCGGGGGCAGGTCGAGAGAAAAGGACATCGGTGACTGATCCGACGAGTACAGGGAGTGTATCGAGCAGCGAGTCGAGCTGGATGTGGGGAGTCCACTGTCAGCTTATGGCCTTGCCTTTCTTTGCGGCTGAAGAACGATTGCGGATGATCAGACGGCGGAGGAAATGTGGTGGTGACTTGCCATATCATGTACCTTTATAACTACATATACTCATCAGTCTGCTGATGCACCATGCCTGTGTAGATGGACGGTTGCAAGAAACGGACCGCGACACGGATGCAGAGAGGTGCAGTACCCGCGGGCGGAGCTGGTCGCAAGGCGTCGATGCAGATTGCGGGGAAGCAAAGCCAGATGACCATTCCCATCAACGCGAGCGGCTGGAATAAAACAGAGTTGGTCAGCCGCGGAAAGAGGGCCGTCCTTTACAGCAATATATCTTGTGATTGCTCTCCCGAATCTGCTCCTCAAATGCAAAGCATCATCACCCCTACCTTGCCTTCTTCGCCTCCTTGTCCGTCTGCGGATGCTTGATAGTCAAGCACCAAATATCCAAATAATCGCAAATAGTCACAATGACATCCACGACAAAACTCCCATACACCCCCACCGCAAACCCCAAACACGTAAATACAAACGCAACCTGATACACGCCGTCGCCGAGCGCACTCGGCCATCCAACGCCAATGTGCTTCTGCAGAACAGGACCAAGCGAGTCCAGCACGCCGTAGATGAGGGGCAGCGAGAGCACATTCTGGTAGGGGAAGGGCATGACGACAAGGTGCGCGGTGATGATCTGCCCGACGCTGTAGGCGTTGATGAGCCCGACGTAGAAGACGAAGGGGACCAGGTGGTGGTGCAGGATGTTGGGCTGCAGGGCGAGGTAGGCGGCGATGAGGGCCCAGGAGGCGAAGAAGGGGAGGAGGCCGGCGAGGGCGATGCGCGCTTGTTCGCCGCGTTCTCGCCGCTTCTTCATCACGTTGCGTGCGCTGTAGCCATACCATATTAGTCTCGATTTCGGTTGTGTCGAGGATTAGGCGACAAACCTTTCAATGGTGTTGAACACCAGCACCAGCCCTCCATAAAGCATGTAGAAATCAATGAAATCCGCCTCCCAAGCCATCTTGGGCAACACATTCCCCAAAGGCCCTTTCCGCGAAACCCCAATCGTTTCCAGCATAGGCTGATGCCAATACCAGCCCCCACCCTTGACAGCCGTGATAGCATAGACAACACAAAGCGTCAGAATGCCCTCCACCGGCCCCGAAACCAGCCCGAGCGTAAGCGTCTTGGTATGGTACTCATCCCAAGTCTGCACGTAAAACGTAAGCAAACTAGCAAAGAGCACCAGCACCGTGCGCCACGACTGGCCCATAGTCATCGCAGCGGAGAAAAGCAGCACCTCCAAACTCGTATTCAGCGCATCAACACCGTGATCAAACAACTCTCCCAGCGGACCCGACTGCCCCGTCCTTCGCGCCTGAGACCCATCAATCGCGTCGAAAGTCTGGTACAAGAAGAGACCTATGGACCACGAGGCGTACACCCACGCCGGGCAGTCGGTGTCGAGGTTGGGGGTGTAGTAGAGCATGGAGAGGATATTGAGGATGACGAAGGCGAAGCCGGAGAGCGTGATGGCGTTGGGCGCCATGGAGAGGGGGAAGAGGTGGATGACGCGCGACCACCAGTAGGGTTTGAGGAGGTAGCGCGAGACGAGGCTGTGGTCGACGCCTGGGGTTGCTTAGCTGGTGCGTGCATGGATGGAGATCATGCCGAATCACTCACCGGAGTATTTGTACTTCTTCAGCCCGGGCAGCTGGTCCTGCCGTATGTACCCCATTGTGCGCGTGGGTGTGGGCGCGCTGCCTCGAGATTCGTGGTCTGGTTAGATGGGTTTATTTTTTGGATCCGGCGGGGTGATGGAGCAGCGTGAGGTTTGAGGAACATGCGTGGTCGCAAGTGAGGAAGTGCAGTGGGAAATTCTGGCCAGCTTTCCCGCGCACGACGCGACACGCGCTTGGGATGACGTAGCCGACGCTCTAGACCAAGACGGGCTACAATCAGGCAAAGCAGGACAGATGTGATCACACATGCAATTGGTTTACGATGGTCGAATCTGCATCATTCAATGATCTGTAACTGATGCTACGCAAGTCACTCTGCCTCAGGTGTCCACGATGCAATGCATCTTGTGCAGGTCGAGTCTGCCTCATTCTCCTCTTGTGATGTAAAAGCCTCGCAGCACATGTCTATACGGCCTGTCTCTCTCGCTTTGCAAGAATGCCACGTCGTGCTTGCCTGCTCGTCCGTCGATACAACTTATCCACTTGCCTCCTCAAGCAATGGGACTCCAAGGCAGGGGTACCATGATGCGGCTCTTCATCGTCTGGATCAGCGGCACCGTCTTGTGCACCGTCTCGCCCCATCCGGGCACGCTCCAGCTCTCCTCGCGTCGCGCTCTTCGCTCTTCGAGATCTGCAAACTGCCAGAGGTGGTGGACGACGTTCAGCTCGCTAGGAGTCGCGTTAGTTGAATGGCGATCGAACTCGTGCACAGATGAACAACGTACCCAATCTGCACGAACCACGCACCAACACCTTCCATCACCTCCCTTCGTGCCGCCAGTCCTTTCTGCCAATGTGTCTCCCACTCCAGCAGATTGCCCGGCTGCAGCGTGTACGAGCGCAGCTCAAAGACACCGCCCAACTGACGAGGCGGGGTGGTCGGCCAGAAGCGGAATTCCTGCATCAGAGAGAGGTCCTTGCGATTGATAAGCGTCTTGAGTTTGGCGTCGAAGGCTTTGAATTCGGGGTGGTGTTGGATGTTGTAGAGAGAGGCATGGTAGCCTTCGTAGCGCTGGTATTCCCAGATGTGCACTGCACAGCATCTTTCGTCAGTACATCTTCTCGTCATGTCTGCAAACATGAATTCATACCAAACGTATCACAATCTCCAACCTCCGTCCGCCAGCTGCCGACAAGGTGCACATTGTTCTCCGGCATGCTCGCAACGCGCGGATACCAGCTCCCCACCAGCTCCACGTACTCATCCACCTTATCCGGCTTGACCTCGTGGAAGACAATGCTGTGCACGTACTTGCCGCGCGCCAGCACCTGGCTGAAGCTGCGCTCGATCTCGCGGTCCATCTCGCGCCCTTCCTCGGTGCCGTAGATCAAGCTGCTAAATCGTCCGGGTTTCCGTGAGGGGTTGGCAGCATCGTCTGCCTTGCGCGCCGCGTCGCCTGTAAACACGGTGGAAAGTGAGCCTAGCCCTTGATGGATGTCTTGCGTGTTGTCATGCACGGCATCGGAAGAGATGGCAGAAGCAGAAGTCAAGGGAGGGGGGGAGGTAGAAGAGGACTCAGCTGCGGCAGGGGTGGACTTGAATGCAGACGCACGTTCGGCTTCGCGTTGTTTCTTCGTTTTCTCCGCGAGTTCCGCCCGGAAGCGTTGTTGCTTCGCGTCGAACTCGGCGATGGTGCCCGGCTGGATGTCGGCCATGGAGGGGGTACGTTGGAGGCATTGGGTGGTGCTGAGGGGGCGGAGGAGGGATTTCGAGGAGGAGATAACAGGCGCGTTGCAGCAACGAGTGATTAGGCGTTTGGAAAACATGCTGGGCCGCCAGAACCCGATGGGGGAGTATGTGTGTAGTCTTCTCGAGCTCTTGCACCGAATGAATGACGGCTAGGCGGGGGCGGGGGTGGTGGAGTGATGCAAACACGCCCAGTCCCTGTGATGCTGAAATAAAACTGCCCAGGGCGGCCGAAGTCGGGGGCCAGCAGGGAATGGAGCTGAAGTAGGGAGGTGGGTGTAGGTGAGAGGTCCGGAGTGGTCGAGGTCAAGTCGTGTGCATTCAAGTCCCACCGCTGCTCACAGGTTCCTGCTCGAGGTACCGTTGTACTGCCGGGTCTGGTTGCAGCTCGGAGCAGGGCAAGCTTTCCTTTACCCCTCACGGAAGGAAGTCTACTCGAGCTTGGGCCACTCGCCAAGACATCCTCACGTGCATTAGTCATCGTTCAATATCACGTGCAAGTCATTCATGTTCTCTATGAGCTCTACTCTACATCTATACAGCTAATTCCACTCCGGACTCACCCGCTTGACAAACCGCATAAACTTGAAAAACCCCACCGCCATCTCCACATTCCCATGGGGATCCTTGACACGCTCCGGAAACGCAATACCCGCGCCAAACAAGCCCGGCAACCTCACAATCTCCTCCGGCTCCCCCGCCTTCTTCTCCCTCACATAGTTAAAGTTGCCCTTCTCATGATCGAAGACAGGCTCAATCGCCCTCCCATCGCTCGTATGCAGCACCGGCAACGGATCCCGCGAGTATCCAATCGCCTGCACGTAGAACTGGCAGCCTTGCATTCGCTCTTCGAACACGCTTGCCTCCTCGCCAGCATCGTAGTCAATGCGTTCGAAGTACTTGCTCACATCGCTTTTGGCAAAGACGTCAGGTTCGAGGTTCTGCTTCGCCCATGTCGCCGCATCGCCTTTCAGCCCTGTATTATCCCGCAGAATCCAGCCGTCCATTTCCTTCGCATACCGCAGCGGATGCCGCGTGAACCAGCGCACACGCAAATCGGGTCTAGAGGATGCTGCAAGGCCGTAGAGGTTCATGAGGACAATGAGGGCAGAGTGAGAGGCGCCGATGACGGAGATGGTGACGTTGGAGCCTGCGGCTGCGAGGGCCGCTCGCAATTTAGAGGGGGAGATGGCGGTGTCGAGGTCGAGATTGCGGATGTTGGGGACGTGGACGGGAAGCGGGGAGTTGTTGGGGGATGCGCCGGTGCAGAAGACGAGGCGCTTGGTCTGCACGCTGTGATGTTTGTTCGAAGTCGTGACCAGGTGGGTGTCGTCGACGTTGACCGTCCATCGGGTATCAGACGTCGAAGTCCCCGTATCAGAATGAACCACAGCAGAAGCCACTCGGCCCTGCTTCATCTCCAATCCCTTCGCATTCCTGAGCCCCTCCGTCAAAACCAAACACATTTCTGCCGCATTGCTCAGCCTGCACCCCTTCTCCTGCTCCAAAGCCCGCATAAACTGCAACTTGTCCTCCTGCGACGCACCTCCCAGCGCTTCCCGAAACGGCGCCACCGCCTCCGCAAACTGCGTGAATAACTTGACCTTCGTGTTCGACGGCACCTCGCGGTACATGCGATTGATTCTTCCCCCGTCGAATCCATCATCTACCCACAAGATGGGCTGCACGCCACGTTCCAGCAGGTTGCCCACGCATGTGATGCCTGCAGGCCCCGCACCAACCACGACAGCCTCATATTCTCCACTCTGCGGCGCGATCGTAGCCATACCCCGCCGTCCAGACCGTTCTTCTCTTCCAGACGTCCAAGACCTCAACGCCGCGTCGCGAGCCGGTATCCGCTTGAGATTGCCTGGCTGACTTCTCTGCCCCGAGCGCTGTATGGCCTCCATGTGTCCTCTAGGAAGTGCAGTACTTCCAAACCCACGTCGCCCCACGTCCAGCTCTTGAGAAAGGCCTCGGGCTCGCGTCTCTGCAAATCGTGCATTTTGTGATGATGTAGACGTCGCAGAGCAGAAGTTGTCGAGTAGTCGATGAGGTCGCCGAAAGGCGTGTCTCGCTGATGTCGCCATTGCAGGGAAGACGAGTGGAGGAAAGAAAGTGGAAGACAAAGAGAGCACGCATGAATGAATGGGTGAAGTGCAGTGGCGTAGGGTCGGCGTCGAGCTTCCGCTTTCGGCAAGCAAGGTGGACTGCCCGCCGTGATGCATTCAACTTCACGTTGTCGTCGAAGCGACAGATCGAGGCGATGAGACGAGCATGTACATCTTGTTTGAATGTCGTTAATTATACACACCCTCCCCTCTATTACACTAGCAGCCCGACTCAACACACCCCACGCTATGCCCAGCGCATCTAGCCCATCCCCCAAAGTCCTCCCACAACGCCACGCTAAAAACACTCCCTTCTCCTTCTCCTTCAAAGGATAATAGATAACACAATCTCAAGCCTTCCACTCATCCACCACACCCCCCTGCTTCTCCTCCGCCGTAGCCTCGCACTTGAACAAATTGACATGCCCATCATTCACCGCGCCGCAAGCGAGCATCATGCGATGCGGATGGAAGGCGGTCGCAGTGATAGGCGCATTCCGCGGCGTCGCCGCCAGCCGCAAATAGCTCATGTACGGCTCGAAGGAAGAGAGATGCTTCAGACCCGTGTTGTACACGCGGATGGTGTGGTCCGCGCCGCCCGTGGCGAACACAGGCGCGTGCTCGTGCACGCTCAGCGAGCGCAGATTGCGGGGTTCGCGCGGACGACCCTCGATGCCGGCGACGGCTTTCCGCATGCGAATGTCCCACAGGCGGACCCCGCCGTTGCTCTCGGCGGAGATGAGCTCGCGCATGCCGCCGCGCTGCAGGTGCACGCCGACGATCCAGGACTTGTGGTCGGTTTCGCGGTTCACCCAGTCCATGATCATGCTCTCGCGGGAGTTGAGGCGCTGGTCGTAGGCGCGCACGCTGCCGTTGCCGAAGCCTGCGACGAACACGTTGCCTTCGACTTCGTCGGAGGTGAGGGAGGTGATGCACGAGCCGGAGCGGGCGGGGATGTCGGCGATGCAGAGTTCGTAGCCGGCTTGCCAGACGCGCACGACGCGGTCGTCGCCCGCGACGAGGATGCGGCCTTGGCCTTGCTGCCAGTCGAAGACTAGGCCTGCGTTTTGCTGGTCGCTGATGACGAGGTCGCTCAGTGCGCGGAAGCTCGACGCGAGCTCGATCTTCTTGGGGTTGTCGTAGTTTTTGAAAATCTTAATCACCCCGTCGCTGGAGCCGGTCATCAACATCGCCTGATCATCCTCATTGATGAAACGCAGCTCCGTCACCCGACTACCCGGCGGATTGGCATTGCTGAAGCGACACAGCTGAGTGGCTTCATTCCAATCCCAGACGGCAATGCTATCGCGATCATCGCTCGTGACGAGGTGGTCTTCGAACTGATGAAACACCATTCTCATCGGCGCAGCTCCAATGCCGAAGTATCCGCACGGCACGTCCCACCGCTGACTTCCCGCAGCTTCCTTGAGCGGCTGCGTCGAGGCGAGGATTTTGTCGTTGCGGTTCCTGCGCCACAGACGTTCGTTGTAGTTCAAGGAACCAGGCTCGTCAGCTTCAGAAGATCGCATCTGAGGCTCGCGGAAGTATGACGCGGACCAGGTGAAGAAGTCGGACTCCAGGGGAATCGTAGGCATTTTCGAGATGTCTCTGCCCTCATAGTTCGGCGCCGATGGTACTCTAGCTGGTGGCTGATGAGGCGGACCGGTAATGTTGTCCAGCGCATCAGGTGCCATGAGCGCAGCGTCAGCGGCGGCGAGCGGTCGCGATCGATAATTCGGGGAAAGATGAGACACATCCTTATGCGAGCGTGTCGGAGACGGTGGGCTTTCCGACGAGGGTGTTCGGGCTCCCCAACCCACAAGATTCTTCATGGCAGCCGCAACACTAGCCGTACGCGAAAGGGTAGAAAAATACCCATCACCCCTCGACGCCGCAGGGGTAGCAGGACTCGGCGGTGTTTCTGGCCGCGCATCCCGTGATCTTTGCCTGCTCAGGGTGTCGTTCGTCGGGACTCTTTCCAGTCCATCCGTCTTTCGCGCCTGACGGGCCAGAAGTTCATCAAGAATATCGTTGGCAAAAGGACCCAATTCCGATTCGAGTAACATGATGAGGACCGCGTCCACAACGACCCCAGCGTTCTTCGCAACTTCCGGGTGAGGGTCGGCTGACATGCTCAACACCTGTCGCCAGATGGCTCGGTAGATGGTCTTCTTAGAAAGCGTTCTGGATGGCTTCGCGGCGCCTTGATCGTCGATCGTGGCTTGTGTAAAGGACACCTGACGCTTGTGAGAAGGCTGGGCGGGGTGGGAGCCGTTGGTCTGAGCAGAACCGTGCTCTGCCGCTGAACCGTTGGCATCATCTTGTTGGGTTTGAGCTGGCCCGGCAGACCTGCCAGCCCGCTTGTCCCGCTCCTCAAGCATTTGTTCCCAGGCAGCAACAATGAAGCGGTTCTCGTACTTCTTTATGAACGTTGAGTAAAACACCGTCAGCTCTTTTCGCACCATGATCGATCCGTCCATGCCCATGGACAAAACAACCCCAGCAAGAGTTTCCTCTTCCAGGACAACCGCAGGCTCAATTGGACCTGTTCCAACGAAGCTAGTGAGAGCTTCGAGGCAAGCCGCGCGCACTTCTGGAACAGGATCGTGACTTCGGTCTCTCACGCGTGCATGCGCCTGGTGTGCGAGTGCGGCATTCTTGGCGAGTGGGAAGTCATTCCACAAATGACTGAGGCAGAGACAACTGAACTGACGAAGTAGGGGATTTTCCATATCCAGCAGCTGCGACAAGCACGTCTCGATGATCTCCGGATTGGTATCCATCACTGCCTGCTGACCGGGTCGGTAGTCTTTGCAGAACATGGCAATCACGAACGCGCACATAGCGCGATGCTCTGCAACACTGCCCGCGGGGATTCCCGTCGTTTGGTTCAGAATGTTGGTGAAGTACATGTAGCCTGGATCTTTTTCCTTGAGCAAGTCCTGCTGGCAGGTTTGGTCGACTGCCAGTATGCGAGCCCAGATGAACACCATCGGCGGTTTGAGTTCAATGGCCTGAGATTGAAGAAGTTTCAGCACATATGGGAAGATGCCGATGCTGAGAGCGAGATTGACAGCCCACGGTCCAAGATCAAGGAACTTTGATAGGAGAATCAGCGCGCGAAGTCGGTGGACTTGAGATAGTAGGACCTGAAGGACGATAGGTAGTTGCTCGGGAGGCTTAGCATAGCCTTGTGCACCGGCATTAGCAGGAGCCGAGGCGAGGAAGACCTCAAAAGCGGAAAGTTGGTCGGCGAAGAAGTCGGAGTGCACGTATGCAATTTCTTGCGGAGGCGCGGGAGCGCTCTGTTGCTCCTGCACGGTTTCATTGACCTTTTGCTGGTCAATCAACTTGGGCAATTGCGCAAGGATCATCTCCACGGCCAAGTCCCAGCTCTGCCACAGCGGATGGTTGTGCGTATCGGGAATGGCAGGATGAGACTGGGGGTGGCAATGGTAGATCCGCATGATGCGCTGGGCGAGGAGGAAATTTCGGAACAACGCCGCCACCATCAAATCCTGTCTAAAAAGTCTCTTGAACAATTGCTTGTCCAGACAATTCCAGGCAATGGTGTCGGTAATGGCCGTGAAGATCCAATTAAGTTCTCCGAGTGGTGTGCGGCGCTCGCTGACCTTTCCCGGGATATTGCGAGCTTGGTCGAGAGTCACGCCGGAAGGAGAGGAGAGGGGGTTCTGGAGGATGAAGAAGCGTACGGCCATCATGATGGGGGAGGTGAGACAAGCGGTGAAGATGTCGGCGGGAAGATCGGGATTGGTGGGCAAGACCTCGTTCTCCCGACACGCAGCGAGGTGCATGACTTCGTCCCATCGGATCTGCTGTGCGCTTGCATTGCGCTCTGAAGCTGCATTTTGATTGCTCATGTGCTTTTCCGTGGCCTGCAAGAAGCCGTCGATGATTCCGCCGGCAGCGCTACAATCCCACACCCATAGTCCCGGCGCTCCAACCCAATCCTGCAAGTCGTACAGCGTGACGGGAATGTATTGTGTATAGCTGCGGTTGAAGCACCAGATTTCCCCGCTAGCTGTGGGCTTGGGCACTCCATGCCCGTTGTAGTGGAAGAGCACGCGATCGTGATTCGCATTGCGTCGCATGTTGGTGGTGTACCGCTTCAGCTCTTCTATTGTCGGGTCGAGAACAACCTTATATCGGGTGCGAAGGGAGAGGTTCTCGTATTGCTGTTGGAGATTCTTCCCAATTTGAGCATTGGCATTGTTGGTGGAGCTTTGATTCGTGCTGTCGGGTGGAATAGGATCGACCCAGCACTCCAGCCTGGCGCACGGATTGGTCTTGATGACATCCGGTGGATCGACGCCCACATTCAGACACACCGCCAGCACCGCACACACAGTTTTGAGTCTGTCGCGCATCCTCCAATCCGAGACGACATTCTTGGGATCGAAGCCGAGCGCGGGCTTGCCGGCGGTCTCGTGTCTCTTGTCGTCAAAGTACATGAAGAAGTTTTGGTTCAGCTGAGTAGCCTGCGCCTCGTCCTGCAACTGCTCGTGCCACCCGTGCCGCATCTGCACCTCCGAGTCGCCATCCTTGCCGCCATTCGTTTGTTTGAGGTTGCCGCGCGCTACTTCGCTTTGCGCACGGAGCAAGGCCGGTCGGAGGGCCAGGCCGTTGGATTGTTGCGGCCGACGCAGTCGCAGCTGCAGGCCATCGTCTTCATCATCACTCCCCGCATCTTGTCCATTGCGAGCGGCGTGAAAGGATTGAGGGCGTCGAAGGGGAGGGTCTTCGGGGAGGAAGGATTCCAAGACGGGCTGGGGCGGCTTGGATTTCTTGCCCTCGACCAGGTCTGGCAGATGGCCAGCGGTGGCGCCTCTGGTCATGACTGCAGAGATGGAAGCATGCCAGGCCTCGGGTGTGCGAGGCGGAGCATGCAGGAGTGTCGAGGTCAAATCATGGCTCGAGGGATGGTCAGGGCTGGGTGAAGTGAGGTGGTGGAGTGGCTCGAATGAGGCGGCTCGAGTGGATTCGCGGTCGCTCGATTCGGAAGGCGCAAGCCGGTCGCGTGACTGCATGTATTAATTAATTGCTACGCGCAGCCGGTGACCGAGTTCAACACCGTATTCTTCAATGGCAGATACATATCCTCATGTAACGACGCCAGAACATGAAACAAAACTCGATCGTACGTTGTGAAGACCACGATCACACCTCGTGCAGCGTAATATGAATCTCCTCAGCATATTCGAGGAACGGCCAGCAATACCTTACGACTGGCCACTCGTGACGGAAGCCATCGCCTGAAAATATAACGCAGAACAAATCGTCATTGAACATCCCAGGTCACCAACATGCGAGACGAAACAACAGCAGGGCATGCAATGCCTCCAGCAGCAATGCCACCACCCGCAACTCGCACCTCCCAGGATCCAACCACCAACACCCCAGGCCCCCAACTCCGCACCTGGCGCTTCTACGCAATCCTCACCTCCCTCGGCGTCGCGGGCCTAGCCTCCGCAATCGAAGGCACAATCATCACCAGCGCCCTTCCAACCATAAGTTCCGCCTTGCAAGCCGGCGATGTCTATGTATGGGTCCCCAATGCTTACCTGCTTGCCTCTGTTGCTGTCCTGCCGCTCTACGGTCAGGCGAGCAATATCTTTGGCCGGAGATTTCTATTGCTGGCATCTGTGGCGTTATTCACTTTGGGCTCCGCTGTTTGTGGTGCTGCGACTTCGATTGGGATGCTCATTGCGGCTCGTGCGGTGCAGGGGCTTGGGGGTGGAGGGATTAATCTGTTGATCGAAACGGTTGTGACGGACATCGTGCCATTGAGGGAACGGGGGAAGTACATGGCGATTGTCATGCTGGGAAGCGTGGTGGGAGCCAGTGTTGGGCCGTTGCTCGGGGGCGTGATCACCTCGCGGACGACGTGGAGGTGGTGTTTCTATCTCAACGTGCCTGTTGGCGGAGGTGAGGCATCGAACTGTTGATCCACCACCCGTTGTGCTCTTACACTAACGCTGCCCAGCTGCATTCATTACCCTCTTCGCCTTCCTCCGCGTCAACCACCACCGCGACCAAAGCTGGAAAGCCCGCCTCGCGCGCGTCGACTTCTCCGGCAACGCCATTTTCATCGGCGCCATCGTTGCCGTCCTCATCGCCCTAACCTGGGGCGGTACAACCTACTCCTGGACAACCGTCCACGTCCTCCTCCCCCTGATCCTCGGCTTCTTCGGCCTCTTCCTCTTCACCGCCTTCGAATGGACGCCGCGCCTGTGCCCAGAGCCCTCCATCCCACGCAAACTCGTCTCAAATCGGCAGTCCGCAGCAGCGCTCGCGCTAACCTTCATCCACGCCATCGTAACCTTCTGGACCTACTACTTCCTCCCCCTCTTCTTCCAAGCCGTGCAAACGCGCACGCCCGAAGCCTCCGGAATCGCCACCCTCCCCATCTTCGGGGGGAGCCTCCTCTTCTCCATCCTAGGCGGCGTCCTCCTCTCCAAAACAGGCAAATACAAACCCATCCACCTCGCCGGCTTCGCCATCCTCGTCATAGCATTCGGCCTCTTCTCCCTCTTCAATCACACCACCAGCACCGCCGCTTGGGTTTGTTTCGAACTCCTGTGGGCCGCGGGAGACGGCGTGCTCATCGCCATTTTACTACCCGCCATGCAGGCGCCGCTGGATGAATCGCTCGTAGCGACGGCAACAGGGCTGTGGAGTTTCGTGCGCTACTTCGGCTGCATTTGGGGCGTGACGATCCCGAGTGCAATCTTCAACAATGAGTGTCGGCGCTTAGCGAGGAGCATGGGCGATGCTAGGATCGCGGGCTATTTGACTGGCGGCAGGGCGTATGAGTTTGCAACCAAGGCGTTTGTGGACGGCATCGCGGATGCAGAGGTCCGGAGGGGAGTCGTGGGTGTTTTTCAAGGGGCATTGCGCACGGTGTGGCTGGTTGGTGTTGGGTTTGCTGGCTTGGGGTTTCTTGTGACGTTCCTTGAGAAGGACGTTTTGTTGCGCGAGCAGGTGAACTCGGAGTTTGGGATGCAGGAGGTCAAAAAGACGGATGAGCTTGTTGTCGTTGCCGGCGAGGGAGGTATCCCGCTGGCGTCGCTGTCTGCTGCAACAGCACTGACAGAGAGAGGGAAATCGACAAGTCAGATGAATATATCATAGCAGATTTGTAACGGTCGCTGCAAGGCGATTGTCATTTCGACCGAGGAATGCTGTACATAAATGATCATGACTTGATTACAACCACGTTCCCAAACACCACGCACTGCATGAAGCGCCACCCTTTCAAGCACCCCGTCTCGCAGTCGTACTCATGAGCGTAATCTTCTTGCCCTTCTTGCCCTTCTTTCCACCCCCGCCTGAATTCCCTCCAGCGCCACTCGCCCGCCCTTGAGCGCCCTGCAAGCTGACACCGCCGAGGTCAGCAGCCAGCCGATCGCCATGATCGAGCAAGTCCTTCTCCCATCCTTGCAACCATCCATCGTCCGGCCGAAGTTCCTCATCTCGCGGCAGCGTGGCGTGCATATCGGGACTGGCGGGCGTGACAGCAGTGGTGCCCCACACTGTGCGGTGGACAGTAGGGGATGTGGAAGGGGAAGCGAGCGATGCAAACCCAGACGTGGTTCGGTTCGCCCACGGCGGTGAGGCAGCGACTGCTCCGTCGGACGGGACGGAACCGTGTGGATCGTGACTGGATCCGAGGACAGGCAGGGACTCGGAGGAGAAAAAGTCGTGGGGGATGGAGGTGCGCCTTCGCCGTATAGCGTTCAGCTCTCGTTCCTCCGCCTTCTCAATTCGGATGCGCTCCTTCTCCTCTCGTGCGTCCTTCTCGTCGTGCCGCTTTCGCCTCCGCTCCAGCATGGGTGTGAATTCTTCGAGGACTTGGGGCGAGACGAAATCCGTCCAATCACATTCCATGAATGCGACCTCGCAGCCGTATGGGAGGTGGGCGAGGTACTTGACGCGTTTCCGCAGCTCGTCGTCCACTATGTGTCCGTGTGATACCCTTTCCACCTTCGGCAAGATGCTGGATGGAAAAGCGGTGTATGAGCCAAACGCAGCTTTGAGGATGCGAATGTCCAAGGGTGAGAGGTAGTAATGAAGGAGTGCCTGATAGAAGAGGTATTCGGAGGGTTGCGGTTTCTCGTTATGTCGAGTCCGGAGTTCATGTATCGTTCGTGGGATTGCAGTGCTGTTGGTTTGGTCCGCCGGAGCAGCGGACTGGTCCGCGCTGGGATCTTGGATGGTGGGTGTAGCTGGCGCGGGATGCTTCTGCAAGTACATGTCGGGCACGTTCTCGTCGTTATCGTTGAACTGAATCGGTGGTCGCTCGGGCTTGGGCTCCTCCTGCTCGGGCTTCTTCGGCTGCTCCGGCGGGTTGCCAATCCCCTTCACCTTCTCCCTCGACTCGTTAAGCATGCGTATGGCTCGTCCGGTCCATTCGGCGTCCTCGCCGAACATCAATTCGTCAATCCTCTGCAGCTCTTCAACCGCCTCGATCGCCTCCTCATATTGTCGTGTCATGTACTCCTCGCTCCCTTTCATGACTCGAGCATAGTCCATGACCTCGGCGGCGAAAAACCATGGGATATCTTCGCCCTTCGCCACGGGCTCTGCACTTTCTCGCGGCATGGCAAGCGTCTGACCAGGCTTCCGCTTGACCAGTCGCATGACCACATCACCGCCCTCGTGCGGCGGGTCGCTTTCTTGACCAACATACCACCGCACGGGTCGAGTCTCGGAGATGTAGATACTGTCCCAGCAGATTGGACACTTCTTCGACCGAGCTCTTTTCTCCACAGGCGGCTGAGCGCTAGCGTCTTCGGAGTGCATGTATCGTATCAGGCATGGTAGACAGAACATGTGCCCGCATTTCGCCATCTGCGGGGCTGTCGGCTCGCCGAGGCAGATTGGACACGATGCAGCTTGCGTCTTCGAGGACGCAATGATCTGTAAGACATTGCTCCAGTCGAGATATAGATCGGGATCGCTCGCTTGGACGTGATAATCGCCCTGCGGGTTCACGATAAAGCGGTAGTTGGAGTGGATGTACCTAACCCGGTTAGACGCGTCTGATAAGAGTCGCTGACTTCGGCAACGTACCTTGACTTGTCGACAGCGTGATAGCCGCTGCCCATGCCCCAAGTCGGGTTCCTCCCACCTCGCCGAGGTCCATTGTAACTGTGCCGATGATACTGGTTCTGCTGAGACGGGCGGGGCGGTAGGGCAAAGTTCATCAAATGTGTGATGGACGTCTGCCCCTTCCGGTTGTGTGGATTCTGCATGCTGCGTATCTCAGCCTCTGCATCCTCATCCACAGCCAGATATCTCTTCCCGCTGCGATGCTTCGGCTTGCTCTGCTGCTCTTTGCGGGGGGCGGGGTTGGACTTCGCGTTGCTGCTGGCACTTCCGCTCCGCCGCTGGCCGAGATCGTGGGAGAAGTATTGCTGAGTCGGTGCTAGGAGGCCTGCGGGACTGCTTTGACCGGACGGCTTGGAAGATGATGCGTCTGCTTTCGACATCCTTGACAATGGAGCTGGGCTGTGAGATCGCGGGGGGTCGGGGCTGCGGGACCGCAGAGACCGCGTTTGCGAGCCTGGCAAAGGGCTGGATGGGATCGAATGGATGTGAGAGTGAGCTCAGGACGAACGAAACGGCTTCCGACAACCCGCATGGGTAGTCTGGAGGGTGAAGTAGAGACGTGGAGATGACTGAACGCGGCGATGATGTTGTGGTGGGGACTTCTTAGTCAGCCCTTCGCGCCACATTTTGCTTTGCGCTCTCCGGAGCATATCGCCTCTCTCCATTTTCCGGGAAGACGAGGCATTGAGACTATTGTGCATTTCCCGCACCCTCACCATCCGACTCAGAACTCGAGCGAGTGCCTCATCAGAAGCATACACTACACCTTCACTAGCAACAACAATGCTTATACAAGAGAGCCACGTCGACGTGCCGACGAAACATGGCGGAGATATGCGTATGCTTGAACAACCACCAATTGCATGAATAAAGGCGGTATTCTGACCGCACAGGTAGGCATCTTTCTCTTCCATCCTTCCATCCCGAACTACCCCAAAGCCAAGTTTCCCGGTGTTGTAGTCTTTAGTGAAATCTATCAAGGTAAAGGCTGTCTTCCCTCCTATTGGCAGCGCCGAAAAGGAGTGATAGGATGAGGGTCGCTTGAGTTGACGCATGTCTGCAGTGACCGGCCCAGTACAGCGCTTTGCTCGACAGATTGCTGGACATGGATACATTGTTGCAGCTCCCAGTAGCTACCACGAGTTTATGGGGCCGGAGGCACTCGCATACGATGGCCCTGGCACGGACAAAGGAAACGCCTGGAAGGTCGAGAAGAAGGTCTCTGCCTACGATGAGGATGCCACTTTGAGTATTGATTGCCTCGTCGGCCTGGAAACTTGCAACGGACGCATTGGGGCGACAGGTAGCGTTGTTGAAACCCCTCCCTCTCCCACTCTAACGATTGGTGACAGGTATGTGCCTCGGCGGCCACCTCGCGTATCGCTGTGCTCTGGACAAACGAATCCGTGCGGCCGTATGCTACTTCGCCACCGACATCCACTCGCACAGCCTTGGCGAAGGCAAATCAGACGACAGCCTGCAACGCGCCAAAGACATCAAAGGCGAGCTGGTGATGATCTTCGGGAAACGGGACAACCACGTCCCACCGGAAGGTCGAGATCTGATTCGCAAAACGCTGCACGAGGCTGGAGTGACGTTCAGCTTTTACGAGGTGGCTTGGGCGCAGCATGCTTTCATCCGGGACGAGCTTTCGAAAGGCCGATATGATCCTGCCATCGCGGGAATTTGCTTCCAGATGTTGCTGGAAGTGTTTAGGCGGACTTTGAACGGCGACCTGGGACCTCGAGAGGGAGGAGACGGCGAGGTTGAAGATGTTTGTTGAGGCTGCTGACAATGCTTCAAGACGCTCTCGGACAGATTCAACGCTTGTCAACTCTCACCATGACTGATAGTGAAAGAGTATCGCGAATGCCTATTCTCGAGGCTCGGACGGAGGTGATATCCTAGTTCTGCCATGACAGCTGGTTAGACCAGTGATAAAACCAGCTTCCGCCGCCGTTCAAACGCCAGTAGACTTCCGGAAGCGTGAGGCACAACTCACATGAGATATCCCACCGACACAAGATTGTGAGGATGAGTGCTGCGCATTCGCATCCACGCGACACCGCAAGCGACTGAGGCAAGGTCCATGAAACCATTAACCTAAAAGCCCTACGCGCGACTCCCGGTGTCGATGTTCTCTACTCCACAAAGCTTTCTCTTTACTCCCTGAGCGAGGCAAGAACTTGCGAAAGCCGAGATGACGGGCATGCCTTTCAGAAGATCCAGCATGATGTTCCCCGCAAGTCCATTGAACAAAGACGTCAGCGTGAAGTAAAAGACGATGCTTGCAATCCATGCAGCCTTCTGTCGACTAATCAGCGGCATGTTTCAGGCTGCGGTCGAGTCTCCGCCTGATAGGGGTGCAAAAGCTTCGTCGGCGATCGAATCGCGTCCCTCAACGCGAGCCATAACAAGCCATTGCACGGAATCGTCAGCCTGCTTGTCGTGATGCGCGAACGCGAACCGGCAGGCAGGATCGCACATCGTGGTTGAACGGACGAGATGTGTTGGTCCATTGAATCAAACTTTCGGCGCGGCCCACAGACTCCGACGCGAGCTTGGACCGGCATTGGAAATGAACAGCTGACGTCCACCTTCCAATTGATCTGCTGCGGAGGGAATCAGTCAATACACTCCCGCCGCGTGAGGACGGAGATATCGCCAGCCGAAGATGCGCGGCCGGTCCAGCGCGTCGAAAAGTATCCCTATTGAGACCGCTCGTTATTGGTAAGTTCTGGCTGCGAGCTTGTCGGTTTGACTGGTCCAATGGCCAGGAAACGTGCTGGCATTGCTGCAACGGTTACTATGTTCCATTCTTGTCGATCAATGCCAGTAGGAAACAAGAAGACAACAATCGTGTAAGTACTTTAGTTTCCCGTGCCCGTCAGCCTGCAAGGAGTCTGCATTCCTGCCACTCCTCTCCGACATGGCCTTTTTCCTCCTTCTCAGCCTTGCATTGTGCTCTCTTGCATCCCCTCTCCTGAAACGACAAGCGCCAGCAGGCGTCCCGCAATACGTGCTCGACTACGCGCCAATTGTATACCTCTACTCTGGGGAGAAGTACCTTCCCTCAGACATCGGCGCCCAGCTCACCAACACCCACCCCGATCTCAACTTTACAGCCATCACCGACGGCCCGAAGCCTCTAACCCTCGACAACCTCAACGAGCTCAACAATGTCAACGGCGCCAACGATGGCGCCAACATCTATCTGACTTCTAACGAGAACGTCGCGACTAACCCCGCATACCTCAATGGAGTCTTACCCGACAGCAAAGGCAGCACCAGCCCTGCGGTCTCCTGCGCCGTCATCGTTGTTGACCGGGGCAGCAACTCTGTCGATGCCTTCTTTATGTACTTCTACGCCTTCAACTACGGTGGCTCGTATGTAGATTACGTTATCGGCGACCACGTGGGCGACTGGGAGCACAATATGGTCCGCTTTCAGAATGGTGTGCCGCAGGCTGTGTGGTATAGCCAGCACTCGAACGGAGAAGCGTTTACTTATAATGCTACGGAGAAGTACAACAACGGCGTTAGAGTCAGTGACGCTGCTTTTCTTCTCTAACGCTGTGAGCTTGCTGACACTGCCGTGCGTACCTTAGCCAATCTCGTACTCGGCGAACGGCACGCATGCCAATTATGCGATTACAGGCAAGCATGACCACACCATTCCAGACGTCAACCTGCCAGACGGCCTCATAGTGGACTACACCGACAAGGGGCCGCTGTGGGATCCCACGCTGAGCGCATACTACTACACCTACGACGAGGGCACGGAGAGGTTCGCAGCGTACAACGACAGCACGCCGGTGAACTGGCTATATTTCCTCGGAGCCTGGGGAGACGAGTGAGTGCCTTTAACATCTGCATCCTCCTCGCTCTGGACATCTGCTGAATCTTGTGTATTAGGCAGTACCCCACGTCGAATCCCGACCAGGACTGTCCGATACCCGACATCACCGAGCTATGCAAATACGTCTCGGGCCCCACGGGTCCAATCACCAAAGATCTCAACAGGACGGAAGTGTGTCCGGATAACGGCATCCCCTGTATAATCAGGCCGGTCCTAACACCGTAGAAGTCGACCAAGATAGAGTCAAAATCGGTCTGTGTATTACAGACATTGCGCTGCTTCGGATTGCCTATTCCAGTGGAAGTCGCGCGTATTTTTACCTGTGGCGCTGCGGTGCATGTTCTTTTTCTAGAAGCGCCGGGCAGCTCCAGACCAGCGCCCGCGGCGCAGTGCATTGAAAGCCACACAGCCTCGCCGCGGGCCAAAGCCTGTGCAAATCCCGCGGCGAAAGTGCTGATCCCAAGCACGTTCTTCAGCCGTTCCATCGCAGCAGGCAAGCAGGTGAGGGCTGAAAGCCTCCCGCTCGACTTGTGTATAGCTACTATTTGATCAAAGGAATTACTGCAGTTGTGTGATGGGCAGCAAAATAGCAACGACGGTTGGACGAAGCAGAGATGCTGATGGCGCCACCCTTCGCCAAGCAGGGCTGAGGTGGAACCATGGTTCGTATTGCTGGCCCGTTGGCATCAGGAGACCGGAATTATCAACACTCCCAATGCTTACACACGAGCTCCTGCGGTTGCCTGGCTCACCTCAGCAGAAGGAGGGGAACGTATATATAGCTGTGATGGAGTCTCTCGCCGTAAAGTCATTCTATCCGCTCAATTGTGACATCCGTCTAGCAACACAAGAATCAAACAACATCCACATTCAAGCCAACACCAACCCACCACAACCATGCACGCCACAGGCCTCTTCCTCTCCCTCCTCTCCATCACCTCCGTCCTCGCGCACCCTCCGCGCTACCCAACAACCACAGCCGCAACAGTGACCCCCACAGCCTCACCCTTCCCCACCGTCGTGGTATTCGTCGAGAACCGGCAATCCGGCGCGTACAAGACCGCCGCGGTGCCTATCAACGGGCAAAAAGAGACCTTCGGCCAGCTGTACGGCAATTCCATCACCGGCAACGCCGTGGGCTACAACGGCGGCGCGCCCACCAATGTTACCGTGCAATTCGGCCCGCCCGGCCACAGGAAGCAGTACACGCTTGGTCAGGCGCCGACAGTCATCTCGGCGACGAACGATCCGCTGAATTTGGCGGATTGGTTGATTAGTGCATCGTTTGATTGAGGGAGAGTGGACGCGGTAATGGGAAGGGGCCGGAGGAGACTTAGTTTGTTTGGGGAGTTTTGAAGATGGGAATCCTTCGGGAGTCGGTGTGCATTGGCAGGCTTCGATTCGGCGTTTGGGGCGTGCAGGCTGCAGAGTCGGCTGAGATGTAAATATACCTAGTAGATCAACATAGTTATAAGCTCCTTCGTATCTAAACGAAGCGATCACGATACGAGTTTCACTTCAGCTCGGACTTATTGCTGTCACGTAATGTCGCGAGGAGTAATGTATCTTGTGCAGTCATCTCAGCGGTTTAGGAGGTCTAATAAAGACATCAGATAGGCAAGATGGCCCAGCTGAGGCTCCCGGTCGAGCGTCAAGGGGGTCTATCCAGGAGGTGCCCTTTCGGACTCGGGACAGCGATGAGTAGATTGCCGAATGCGATGTGCATGCGGTCTTTCAATGCCTGCACAAGGCAATTCGAGTCGAGTTGGCGAGGTTTAGCAGACGAATAATGAGGTCAGCGGCAGCGGAAGACGTTTGGGCGGCGCTAAGAAACGGTGCTAGACGATTTTGGAGGTCTTCCGGAAGATGTAAACATTCAAGCGCGCTCCACCTCGAGATGCTACTGTAACCTGCACCCGTCATTTTCCTCGCGCACTCTGCGTCTCGTCCGCTCCCTTCCACCATCCCTCCACCTGCTTATCGAGCGCCTATTCCCGCGCACGGGCTGTACTTGGCGTCCTGCTACGCCCCGAGTTGCCCTATCCTCGACCCCCGGCGCAAAAGGCGAGAGACTTGCTTGATTGAAAAAAAAAAATCATGTCGGAACGCGTGACCCGGTCGAAGACGGGGAAGACACCGCGGTATGCAGCAGCAGCACTCGTTGCACCACACGGTGCGGCCGGAGACTGACATGATCATCCCACCAGAAAATCCACCATCCCCGATGACTTCGTCGAGACTCCCTCCCGCCGCCGATCGCGTAAGTCCGTCGCCAACCCGAACCGATCAGAGTCCCCGGTTGCCGCAGAAGAAATAAAGTCCGAGATCTCGAGCGAGAACATCCTCGCCGCGAATGGCACGGCGGCGAACGGCAAGCCCAAAGGCCGGGTGGTGGATGGCTGGGCGGAGGGCGCCGATCCCAAAATCGATCAGAACCCTCACTTCGACTTTGGCGGCAGCTGGGGCGTCAGCGCCATGATGATCGGCTTTCCCCTGCTCATGTGGTACATGTGGATTGGCGCGACATACTACAATGGCAAGTTCCCCTCGGAGCCCAGCATGACCTGGTCCCAGTTCGGCAGGCATCTCGTGCGACTGGCCTACACCGGAGCCTTTCCTCATCTCAAGGCGTGGTTGATCTACTGGGTCTTCCTCGTCTTTCAGGGCATCATGTACCTTACAATGCCGGGTGTGTACACCGTGGGCAAGCCTCTTCCTCACGAAGGAGGCAAGCAGCTGCGGTATTACTGCAATGGTGTGTGGAGCTTCTACACCACCATTGTCGTTGCCGTGGCTCTTCACTTCAGCGGCCTCTTTAAACTCTACACTCTCCTGGACGAATTTGGCCCGATCATGAGCGTGGCCATCATCTCCGGCTTCCTCGTCGCCCTCGTTGCCTACCCCTCTGCACTGTACCGCGGAGCTCAGCACCGCATGACTGGCTACCATATCTACGACTTCTTCATGGGCGCCGAGCTGAACCCGCGCATGTTCCAGTGGCTGGATATGAAGATGTTCTTCGAGGTGCGCCTCCCGTGGTACATGCTGTTCCTCATCTCCCTGTCGGCCGCGGCGCGCCAGTACGAGCTGTACGGCTACGTCTCGGGCGAAGTCGCCTTCCTCCTCATGGCGCACTTCCTCTACGCCAACGCGTGTTGCAAGGGCGAAAACATGATCACCACCACCTGGGACATGTACTACGAGAAGTGGGGCTTCATGCTCATCTTCTGGAACATGGCCGGCGTCCCCTTGAGCTACTGCCACTGCACCATCTACCTCGCCAACCACAATCCCGCCATCTACGCCTGGTCAAAGCCCGCGCTCGCCCTCTTCTTCACCACCTACCTCTTCACCTACTGGGTGTGGGACACGTCGCAGAGCCAAAAGAACATGTTCCGCCTGGCGGAGCGCGGGCACTTCCAGGAGCGCCAGGCCTTCCCGCAACTGCCGTGGCGCCACATCCAGCACCCGCAAACCATCACCACCCCCGCCGGCGACACCATCCTCGTCGACGGCTGGTACAAGTACGCGCGCAAGATCCACTACACCTGCGACACCTACTTTGCCATCACATGGGGCCTCATCACCGGCTTCAACTCCCCCTTCCCCTGGTTCTACCCCGTCTTTTTCGTGCTGATGATCATCCATCGCGCGTGGAGGGATATTCAGCGGTGTCGGGAGAAGTATGGTGACGCGTGGGCGGAGTATGAGAGGAGGACGCCGTATTTGTTCATTCCGGTAAGTCTGTGGCGGGATGCTCACATGGCAATGACCATGCTAATCCCTCGTGTACAGTACGTCATCTAGGTGGTGCACCGGATGACCGTGGACCCGTGCTTTCTTTCTCACCTATGCTCTGTATATTCGACTTCTTGGCGGTGTGGTTTGATACCCCCGGTCCGGCAATTGTAGAGAATATTGGGTAGTGGAGACAGATGTGGAATATGCGAAAAGACTAGGAGAAGGGGAGGTGTAAATAATGCAACTTGCTGTTTATGAGTTCGTGTTTAATCATGCTCTCTTCACTGGGCTTGGGATGGATGGCAAAAGTTGTCGGGCATCGGGGCAAGTAGAGCATGCGTGCGTCCGTGGTTGGTAATCAACGTCAGCCCAGCTGTACTGCATGTCTTGATCCCATCAGACGAAGACAGTAGCTTTAAATGGGCGGCCATCACTCTCACATCCAGCAAGAACAATACCCGAAGCCTAACCCCACCTAATAACATCTCCATCTGCCACAATGCCCGCAACAACAACAACTAGCAACGGCGTGCACAACGACTTCTCCAAAATCGCCGACACGGATGGGAAATTCCGCCGCCCCGACTCCAAGTTCCGCAACAGCATCTCCTCGCAGCCCGGCGCGGAGTTTCCCGCTGAGAAGGGGCGATATGTGCTTTATATCAATCTTGGGTATAAGCCGTGACGTTCCGGAGAAGGCTAGAATGGTTGCTAAAAAGACCGATCAGATGCCCGTGGGCGCATCGCGCCAATATCGTACGGAGTCTGAAAGGGCTGGAGGATGTGATTCAGTTGGTCGTGATGGATTACGCGATGGGGCCGGAGGGTAATTGAGACCAGAACGCACTTCCCAAGGGACGGTAAAACATACTCATCGCTCTCGCAGGCTGGGTCTTCAACCCCGACCGCCCGGGCACCGACCCCGTTGATCCGCTCTACGGCTTCACCAAGTTCAAGCAGCTCTACCTCAAAGCCGACCCGGAATACTCTGGCCGCTACACCGTGCCGGTCATCTGGGACAAGCAGAAGGAGACGATTGTCAGCAATGAGAGCTCCGAGGTGATTCGCATGCTGTACTCGGAGTTTGACGCTTTTGTTCCGAAGGAGCTGCGTGAGGAGAGTAAGGTGGGCGGCGGGTTGTTGCCGGAGAAGTTGAGGGGGGAGATTGAGGCGCAGAATGAGTGGGTTTATGATCGGATTAATAATGGGGTTTATAAGGTGGGTTCCGGCATTTTTCATGTGGATGATGGAGTGCTGATTTTGAGGTCGTATAGTCGGGCTTTGCAGCGACGCAGGAAGCGTACGAGGAGAACGTGACGCTGCTCTTCGAGAGCCTCGACCGGATGGAGAAGATTTTGGCTGAGAGCGAAGGGCCGTTCATCTTCGGGAAGCATCTGACCGAGGCGGACATCAGGCTGTGAGTCGAAATGGGGACAGTAAACGCTGACAGGCTCGCTGACTCTGCCCCAGGTATACGACCATCATTCGCTTCGACGTCGGATATCACACGTCCTTCCGGTGTAACTTGAAGATGATCCGGCATGACTACCCGCACATCCACAAATGGCTGCTCCACATCTACTACGACGAGAGTCCGGAGGAGACTCGCGGTGCCTTCAGGAAGACGACGCACTTTCGAGATGTAAGTCATTGCCTCCTTCTCAACCGTAAGGTGAAGCTGGTACTGACGTATCCTACGCGTCTAGATCAAGGCAGGATATGCCACGGCGGGTGGAAGCAAGGTTGTGCCTCTTGGGCCATTGCCAAATGTAATGCCACAGGGAAGTGCATGATTTCGCGGATACATGTAGTCAAGAGGTCGCAGATATGCTCAACATCGCAAGTCTGACGCACTTGCCCTCGTTGTAACACGAGGAAGTCACGACCAGCCTGGCGTTCCTGCCTATTTTGTCAGAATAGTGGGTCCCTTCCCTGCTTCACCGTTTGCTCTCATCTCCTCCGATACTTCACATCACTTCCTTCTTCTTTCCAATCGTGTCTGCGCTGCTCATGTTCGGTCAACTCCCTGAGCATCGCACCGCTGCTATTTCCATTTCCTTCTCCCCTGCAACCGCTGATCGATGACTGCAACGAGAGCCCTGCCTCCACGACCATCCTCCCCACCATGTCGCCTCCTCCGTACACTCCGATGATCCACGTCAACGGCGGCGACTACTTCCCCGCACCATACAGCATGAACCCGCTGACCCACGAGTTCCGCATGGGCTTGATCCCCCTCGGCCTCGTCGCCCTACTGTCCAGCGGCACCACGCTCACCCTAATCTGCTTCATATGCTGGCGTTTGGTGACGTGGAAGCTGCACTACAACACCTTCCTCGGCTACAACCAATACGTGCTGCTCGTCCTCAACCTCCTCACCGCGGACCTTCAACAAGCCTCCGCGTACCTCTTCAGCTGGCACTGGATTCGCTTCAACCGCCTCCTCGCTCCGTCGGCTCCTTGTTTTGCCCAGGGCTGGCTTCTGCACTCGGGTGATGTGAGCAGCGGGTTCTTTGTTTTGGCTATTGCTGTGCATACGTACATCACGGCTGTACATGGCAAGCGAATCCATCACCGCCTCTTCACCGCCATGATTGTGTCGATTTGGGCCTTTGCTTATGCACTGACGGGCATTGGTGCGGCTCTGCACGGGTACGATGAACCTTTACCGCGTATCAACGGCTCGCGCTGACACTTCGAACGGCAGGTGGGAGTACTTTGTTCGTGCAGGTGAATGGTGTTGGGTCTCCGAAGCATTCGAGACCGACCGTCTGATGCTGCATTACGTTTGTGAGTTCCCCCGTCCGTTAGCTGCCACAACCGAATCGCGACCCTGACTGCATTCACAGGGGTGTTTCTCGTCCAATTCGGAACTGTCGTCATCTATGTCGTGACTTTCTTCATGCTTCGTTACAAGACCAAACGGGTCTTCGAACAAGTCCGTCAGGGTCACACGGCCAACATGAGCACCGTCCTCGCCGTCAATCGGGTGGCGAAGCTGATGACCTTGTACCCGTGCGTGTACGTCCTGCTCACCCTCCCACTCTCTGCTGGAAGAATGTGGTCATACTCGCAAGGCGGCAAACCGTACAGCCTCAGGTACGCCACCTTTGCTGGATCGATGCTCGGTAGCTGCGGCTGGGTGGACAGTCTCCTCTACACCTTAACGCGCCAGCGACTGCTGAAGGAGACCATGCCTGCCGGCGGTGCCAGACTGTCAGACCTCGGAATGAGCGGCGGCATCACTCACACTCGAACTGTCACGGTGGAAGGCGGGCGTCCAATGGACGACTTGACGCCGCACTTCAAGTTTGCTGCCGCAGATGCGCACGAATTGTCGAAAGAGCCGCCGCCGTCTCCGGTTAACAGCACGGCTCCCATCATCAAGAAGGACCGCACGTTTGCCAAGCCCAGGTCTGTCGGACTGCGAGCAATGGTGGAGGAGGATTGGATTGGCCCGATGGATGGAGACGAAGAACGGGAGAGGAGCGATGAGCTTTCCGCGCTGCCTGTTGAGTCGCCTAACATGCTGTCGACAGGATGGTGCCGCCATGAATGTTGAGTTGGCCAGAGGAACGATGTTTGCTGGGGTGAGCGTGTGTGTCATCCTCAGATCAAAGGATCAGCATCTCAGCTGGTGCCGTAGAGAATCGTGCAGGAACTTCCATCCAAGATCCATCATCAGCTCAACCACCCATCTGCCCCCTCCCAAACACCTTCACGCCCCCATCCCGCTGAACCAAGTAAAGCGCCTCCACTTCCTTCACATCTCCAGCTTCATCACCCTCATAAGCGCCGCCACCCCTCGTGATCCGCACGACACCACTAACATCCCTCGCCGCCCCCGTCAACAACTCCCTCACGCCGACCACGAAGCTCGCAGCGTGCGCCATGAGCACCACGAAAGCGGAAGTCTGCACCTCCACCGGCGAGAATCTCGACTTTGATGCTTCTTCGGTGGCTGCTGCTGCTGCGGCGGCGAGGAAAGGCGAATCCGCTGTAAGCGAAACGATTGTTGCGTGGACCCTTGAGCGCAGGGGGAGCAGAGCTTGGTGCAGGTTTGACGCGGTTGTTGAGGCCGTTGCTAGGAGGATGTCGGGGTTGTCGAGGATTAAGATTGTGCGGGATTTCGGTTGGTGAGATTCGATTTTGGAGAGCACGGATTGCATTTGTTGGACGGTGGATTCAAGTATGTCTTTCGAGGTGGACGGATGTTGGAGAGTTGTGCTCGTGCAGTCGACGAAGTGGAAGCGCTGCTCGGATGCGAGTTTGGAGAGGTCGAGGCCCTATTATCAATACAAAGTATCTCTATCAGCGCTTTTGGTCTTTTCGTTTGGAAAGGATGTTTGCTGGCAGCGACTTACCGTCGTCCTACGAATCTGCGTTTTCCAGAACTTCAAATCGCGCATCCAGCTTACGAGCAGTACAGTGTACGCTTCCCCTTGTTGCTGCTGTTGGGGACTGAGAATGCTGCTGACGTAGAGCGAGGTGAGCCATGTTGGGGTACAGCCTAGTGTGCCTGTTAGGAGAATGAGGGATAACTCGGGCGGGAGGCGGAAGTAGGGTTCTAGTAATTGGGGGATGCGGTTGCGGGTTGACATTGGGGGCTGGGATGTGATGGGGTATTTTTTGGTTTACGACTGGAGTCGCATTGCGAAGGATGAGGTGTTGGCGAGGACTTTGGAGGGTGTGGATGTAGTGGTCCGAGCGTTCATGGTGATGCTTTTACGGGTGTGATGGGCTACAGGAGCATCGAGAGTTTTCCGTGCCAGGGGCAGCGGACCGTGCAATGCTCGGCATGGCTGATCTATCCAGGCAGGGATCACAAGTCGCTTCACGAAGAGAAGAGGTGACCTCACGGAGGAGCCAGCGGATTTGCTTGGTATATATACAAATGCTACCACCGTCACTCCATGCCTCAACGAATCAGGCAGCCTCGCGCCATTCTATTGTCGCACTGTTCCATGCTGTTGCACTCCTCCTGACGTGCCGCGAACATCCTCTCCTCCCTCCACCCCAGCGAGCTTAGTGGGCATCGCCGCTCGATGTCTTCGCATACGGATTTCGCGGGTCGTTCTTGTATTCGTCCGCTGCAAGCAGCAGCAGGTCAGCATCTCTTCACACTCATGTATCTCCGCATCTGCCAGTTTGACGGGAGGGATGGTAGGAGCAAAGACGTACACTGCATCATGACATTGGCGGCGGAGTTGATGCCGTAGGCAATCACCAGGCCTATTCCAAGCGCGAATCGTCAGTATATCCATCTCTATATTCCTCATCCAGCATTTGCAGCACTTGAGGCGCTCTTGAGGGCAGATAGAGGGCATACCGGCGGTGTAGAATGGCCACAATGGCCGCGCTGTGCAAAACGCTGTCAGTCCTGGCTTCTTCCTTTCTCCTGCGCTGCACGCGCAGCCAATAACGGGGGCTCACCAATGGGCGCCGGGAACTTCTTTCCGAGTAGGCCAGGCATGATGGTGTCTGACTCTTGGAGATGGGGATCGGGGTGGTGGGTAGATGCGATTGAGGATGATGTTGCTGGACCTGCAGCTTCTCACTCCCGGGTGAGAAGCTCCGGGCTTGGCACGGCTTTTCTTCGGGGAATTATCGGCGGAGAAGCGGCTTGTTCGCCCATTGAACTTCGAGTGGACGCGATGCGCGTAAACAGATCTGTCTGAACGATTATTGTGCGATCTGCGATTGTAGAAGTGGGCCGGAAAGGTCGCCATGGACTCAAGCACGCACAACGCTCTGCAGGGATGCGTTGGATCCCTCCAATCTAGCATGCAACTGCTGGAATCGAGCATCAACATCCTTGACTCAGGCGTGAGCGACTACCCAAGACTAGCAAAGGTCTTGCAGACAACGAGAGTACGTCGCGCGAACCCATCTCCACAGACCATCGAATGTGTTCTAACGTGTCTGCACAGCACTTCGAACTAGTCTCCGAGCACGACCTCGTCACGGCCCAATTCTCCTTACTCTCCGAAATCCAGCCCGAAGTCGGCAACCTGCTTTCACGCGTTGAAACGTACCTCGACAAGCTGGAGCGAAGAGAGCAAGCACTCATGGCCAAAGCGGAACTACAAGAAGGGCGGCTGAGCCAGCCGTCGCGATCGAGTTATGGCGCGGCGAAGAGTGGTGCCGCGAGACCGAGTGCTGCGGCGGGTTCGGCGGCGGTGGAGGAGATGAAGGTGCAACAGCTACGGCAGAAGAGGGAGAGGCTGAGCTATGCTGTGTCGAGACTGGAGTTGCAGGCGGGCCAGCGCGAGAGGCAGTTGAGAAAGAGTATGGCGACGCAAGGATGATGTTTGGGCTGTGATGAGGGAGGTGTGTGAAGCGTGATTGATGCGAGGCGTCAGGAGTACGATGGGAATGATGATACCCTGGTGGAGCGGTTTGTAACGTATTTTCCTCCTTCAATGCATCTACTGTGTTTTGTGTTGCGTGGGTGGACCATGCAGTGCGCAAACCACCAAAACACGGTGAGCAGCTACTCAAGAATGCGACATGCAAACACACTCCGTCCAATAACATAGCTGACGAACATCAAAAGATGACTGCCCTTTCATCGTAGCGAAAAGGAGATTGCATTAAGCAATCGTGAAGAGAGAGGAATGCTGCCAGGACGCGCATGCTGCGCACAAAAAGTCCCACCACCACCACCTTTCGAACGCGCGACCTGACCTGACGCCCAAAAACATCAAAAACGAAACACCTTCGAGGTGAAGCCAAACTCAGCTGCGCACATTCATCCTTTCGGACTTTCATGGAGCCTGGTTTTGTCTTTTGAGGCGAGAAGCCTAGAGTTAGCAGCAATTAGGGGGGAAAGAGAATAGGAAATACGAAATACGAGAAGGGGCACCCACCACTACGATGCGGGCGCAAAGATACAGTCTATATACCCATGCAGGGCGTGGCGAGGTTTAGCCGGCGGGATGACGAAACTGCTGGAAGCGGAAGGAACTATCACGTGAAATGCGGGCCCGATGCTGCTGCTGAAGGCGGAGACCTGTTCTTCTACGTCAATCATTCGCGTCGTAGAGCCCTCAAATCCACGCGATCTCTGGCTGAGCATTTGAACGGCGAAAAAGAAAGCACCAAAAAGAACACCCTTTCTCCCTTTCCAACGCTCGAACGCGCGCCCTTTATGGAAACCAAAACGCCAAAAAAACGAACCACCTCCGGCTACTCCTCTGACATTCCAGGATCTTCTTACGGAACGGTGTCAAGCGAAACTCGGCCGCGCACATTCACCCTACAACACGCCATGGTTGATCATCGGACTTTCATGGGGCCTGGTTTTGTTACTTGCAGGTGCAATGACGACCGCGGCAACATTTCCAGCGCTCGAATGGCTGTACTGTTGGTACTGAAGTCATTTGTTAAAATGGCGGGACGCTTGGGGAGGATATGAAGTCATCTTACTGGCGTCGCGAGGTTTACCCGGGAAGGGGTCCGTTGTCACATGTTGCTGGCTGCGGGAGGGTTGTGCGACCGATGCTTTCACGACAGCACGCAGAGTGGCTACTCTGGGAGGACGTCCAGCGAAGTCGATCGGAGCGTTTGGAAGCCGACACCGTCTTCAAGGAGCGAGTACTTGCGGAGGAACGATCGGGAAAAGGGCGGGAGTGGTATTGAGACATATATACCTCGTCGCAATACTCACAGCACAGCCCATGGCGATCTCCGCGCTGTCCTTCGACAAGTGACGTGTTCGTCCAGTCCGCCACGACGACGCAATACCCGTTCGTCCAGTCCGCCACGACGACGCAATACCCGGGGACTAGCCCACGTTTTGACAGCAGGATTATACAGCAAAAATTCTAATTGGCGACAGCCTGAGTCGTTCTGGCGAAGTCACGCAGGCCACGAGAAAGATTGGAAGGATTAAAGGTTCATTTGCTGCCTGCACCGAGCGATACGTGAGTACGAGGAAGCACGAATGGAATCCAGCATTTACAGCGCATGTTGGCATTGACTACGATTCTTCGACCACACGTATCTCCCGCCTTCGCTATGGTCGATTCGTTTCGATGTTCTACCACGACCTGCGCAAAGGCCTTCGCATCAATCCGTAATGCTCACGCAGCGTTCTTCTTGATTCTGCTCGTCATACGCGTAGGACACATCACCGAGCTTGCTGTCGTGCCTTCCAACATCATGTCGAGTGGGGGCGGTAATAAGGCGACGGGAATTTTCACAAAGATACACCAGTAGTGCACGCGTTGGAAAGGCACAAGAAGGCTGGGGAGCAAGTGAGGTGCATCGGTAAAGAGTGGGTCGCAGGGCCAGACAAGATCGGCAAAAGCATTCAAGCGGACCACGGTCCGGGCGGGCAAGCCTCAGCCGCGGTAAGGCGCCCCTCTCCACGCCTCTGGGCCTTTTCGACTGGCCGGAAGAGCCCAGGCCTGGGCAATGGCAGACGCCATTGTGGTCCGCTTTACGCCCTTTCGCGCGCCACAGTCCGTCGGATGTCCGGCAGGAATAGAATCTTTACGGACATGCGAGGTAGTATTCCACCAAATCCCCGAGTCGTGTGGCTTTGTAGAATGTGGAATTGGAGTGAAAGGGCGTAAGCACATGACGGGATGAGTAAAATGCCTCAGCAGGGCAGATCGTATGACACGCCCGTTGGCACCGTCCCATCGACTCACGGGACTGGGCGGAGATCGCAAGCAAGGCAATCAATACTCCGCACGCCCTATCTGGTACGAGGTATGTAGCGGGCAACCAGAGCAGGAAGCGCGCGATTTGCAATTCTGCCTTGTCTTTAGCCGAACGGTTCGCTTTTCTGTTGGCAACGAGCTGGCCTTGCCACCTTCCTCATTTTCTCCCCTCGCACGATAGCTGTGAAGTGATCAGTATTGCACCACTTCGCCTTGCCTTCCCGTGGATCGTTATCGACCATCGATTGCCTCCGGCTGACGCGGTGAAACCAGAAGCCAAGATCAGATTGCAGGTGCGTACCCGATCTCCAGTCAGGTGTCATGCGGATCGCGAGCAGCAAGCTTTCCTCTCCTCCACTCCATTGATCGCCTCATTTGCACCCATTCTTTTGAGTAGTCGGCCTCGCCCAAACTATACCCACCATCGTGACAGTGTTCACTTGCGAGCAGTTCGCAGGCCTGGACAAAGATCCACGGTCGATTCTTACCCGGCGGCGTGCGGCCGGGCTCGTTTGTGACCCCACCTGCCCCCTTCAGCCAACGAGGCAGGCGTGTTTCACGCCCGGGCCAGCTTGCCTTTGCCAAGCCTTCTCAGTCACCGCTTGCTGCCGCCGGCGGGCCGCGCTTGGGCGTGCTTGATTCACTGCCTGCTTGCCTGCACACTCAGCAATCCCCTCTCACTGACCGACCAACACCCACAACAGCCTCACTTCCGACCCTCCTCCTCCCTCATCCTCCTCATCCCCCACCGCTCGACCGACTGCCACCCTCCCGACGCCTGGTAGAGATACCGGGCACACGCCCCCCTTCGCCGATCCGCTCCACCCCAACAAACAACAACAACACGCAAATCCTCTCTGCTGGTCATCCGCAATCATGACGACCATGGTGAGTGCCCTTGCCCCTCTCCATCACTTGCCCACCCCGGTGGCCTCCGGCCCACCATTGGGCATGTGAAGCAATGCTGACTTCCGCCCTTCCAGGACCTCCGCGTGGGGAACAAGTACCGCATCGGCCGTAAAATCGGCAGTGGCAGTTTCGGCGATATCTATCTGGGTATGTATCGAGACTCCCTCCCACCTGTACACAATCCCCACTAACCCCCTCTCTCTAGGCACTAACATCATCTCGGGAGAGGAAATCGCCATCAAGCTGGAGAGTGTCAAAGCCAAGCATCCCCAACTCGAATACGAGGCCCGCGTGTACAAATCCCTCGCCGGAGGCGTCGGCATCCCCTTCGTCCGCTGGTTCGGCACCGAGTGTGACTACAACGCCATGGTCCTCGACCTGCTCGGCCCCTCGCTCGAAGACCTCTTCAACTTCTGCAACCGCAAATTCTCCCTCAAGACTGTCCTGCTGCTCGCCGACCAGCTCATCTCCCGCATCGAGTACATCCACGCCAAGAGCTTCATCCACCGTGACATCAAGCCCGACAACTTCTTGATGGGCATTGGCAAGAGGGGCAATCAGGTCAATGTGATTGATTTCGGGCTGGCCAAGAAGTACCGCGACCCCAAGACACACTTCCACATTCCCTACCGTGAGAACAAGAACTTGACCGGTACCGCACGATATGCCTCGATCAACACGCACTTGGGTGTCGGTACGTATAGAACACAAGCATGACAGATATCTCCATTCCTGCTAACTTCCCCCTCAGAACAATCCCGCCGTGACGACATGGAATCGCTTGGATACGTCATGCTCTACTTTTGCCGTGGCAGCCTGCCGTGGCAAGGCCTCAAGGCGGCCACCAAGAAGCAGAAGTACGACCGCATCATGGAGAAGAAGATGACGACGCCCACCGAGGTTCTGTGCCGTGGCTTTCCCAACGAGTTCGCCATCTATCTCAACTACACTCGCAGCCTGCGCTTCGATGACAAGCCCGACTACTCCTACCTCCGCAAGATCTTCCGTGACCTGTTCGTACGTGAGGGCTTCCAGTACGACTACGTCTTCGACTGGACCGTCTACAAGTACCAGAAGAATGCCCAGGCCATCGCTGCCGCTCAGGTGCAGCAGCAGACCGCGGAAGACGGAGCTGACGAGAAAAACGGCCGCAACCGCACTGGACAAGCCACCGGCGGCCAGACCGGCAACGGCGGACTGACCGACAAGCGTCGTGGACCCGTCAACCCGCGGACGACTGAGGGCAATGGGATGTGAGTGAGCTGTATCTGCCCACACGACGCCGCCCTCTCCATAATTCGCGTATTGAGTGTAAGACGAGCCTTCTCCTCTATTGCGTTGCGGTTGCCTTTGTGCTCCCCCTTGATTGACGCGCTATGAGAAGGCTCGAAGACTTTGACTGACAAGTGCATGCAGGAAGCTTCGTTCAAGCAGGCGTGGCGGCGGCGGTGCGGCGGGTTACAACAACGATTGATTCTCGATGGCGTATCCGCGTACACGACAGGATCGACATCCACATCCCCCTCATCAACTCAACAATGACTTTTGCGGCTCATCATCGGCCTTCGATCTTTTCAACGTGCTTCGCTTGCTTGGCCCAGTCACAGAAAGTGTGACGGCCGGGGAGCAGCACACATCGAACCAGCTGGATGCGGTCGGACTTTCATATCGGTATCAGTGCATCTAGTACGTCTGGGCTGGAGAGTTTGCTTGACTTGATCGTTTCGCTTCTCATCACTCGGGCTTTCGGAGCTCGATGGGACAAGAGAAGCGCAGGACTCAATTCGTCAGGCGGCAAGGCATGCTCTACAGCTCAAGACCATCGGCATGCATGCAACAAGCTTCTGGCAGTGCCACTCGGCAGGGGTTTCGGTTTCGTCATCTGGACGGATCTCGGATTCATCTGCAGGCTGGTGAAACGGCCACAACTCGACTCTTCTTTTGTCTGCTGCTGCGTTTACTACCCTGATATCACCCCGACCCCAATCCCCTCAGTTCCCCGGTCCATCGTGGCATCGACTATTCGGCAAGCTTCTCGACTGCATTGCTTCCGGAGAACAACAATCCAAAATTCACGACAAAAAACATTTGCTTTGCATCACTTGGCCTGCTTTCGGTTTCTTATTCGACTTTCCCATTCGATTTGCATCCTTGCTTCTACAAATCATCCAAGCATATCAACCTGCACCTCTTCGATCACCGCACGCTCTCGCTACCGGTCTCAAGGTGGCTCCGGGGAGGTAATCGGCAACGGGGAGGGCCGGGGAGCTTTGGTGGTAGGAGCAGCGAGCGCGAACATCACCACCAGACATCCGGGACAATTGGCTTATGTGGTACAAGACATGGGCAGCAAGCATGACGGATGGCTGGCTACAGAAGGTGGCCTTGGTGGTGGTGGTGGTCAAATGGGAGACTTTGATTTTTGGTCTTTGGCTTTTCTTAGAGTACTCTTCCTTCCCACCCCCCTTAATCATAGCTTGCTTGGAATCTTCAACCCCCCAATCTTCCTCTCCGCATTCATTATCCTCGCGAGCCTGGTGTTGAGATTGCCAGGTCCATTCCCAACAATGTAGTAAGGAGACACGTGATACCGCGACATCCGCCAAGGAATTTCGCGACCTCGCTCATCTCGAACTTTTTTTGGCCGTCGAGCGACATCTTCTCCAACTCGTCTTTCTCGTTCAACACTTCGCCCCGCCATGTTCACGATCCAACGTCGCCTTCTCCACGCCTCCTCATGCGCTTCCTGCCGATTACGAGCCGCTATTTTCGCCAAGCAAAATGCACGAACCAGTCCTTCTTCTCGCTTCCAGATTCCCCGTCAACAACAGCTGCTGCAATGTTCGCCACGGAAGAGTCTACGATTTTCGAGCAGTGAGGCGAGATTACCAGCAACATCAGCATCACAACATTTTGTCGAAGCGCAGCATTCCCTTACCGAATCAGCGCAAGATTTTGAAGATGCTGCTCAAGAGCAAAGCCCGGTAGTCGCGGCGGAGAATGCGCGGAAAAAGTATCGGGATGTCTTGCCTGAGGGGGTGTTGAGCGGGGAGGAATTAAAGATTTATGAGCGGCTTTATGGGCGGGCTGTGAGGCTTGAGGAGAGGGGGGAGGTTGTGGTTGGAGAGGATGTTGGGACGGGGGTGGGGAGTCGAATTGGATTGATGAAGGAGGGGGCGGATGGGGAGTTGGAAGAGGTCGAGTTTGAGGTTGAGGATGAGGTTGTGAGGGAAGAGGAGGAGTTGGACGGGGATGATGTGAGGCTTGCGGGGGATATTGAGAATGCACTGGACGAAGCTGAGGAGGATCATTGGGGGGAGGAGGATGGGACAGAAGAGGAGGAGTCGTACACTCGAAGCCATCCCCTCACCGTGTTCAACCGCTTCACGACCTCGCCCTCGACTCTCAGCCTCCCCAAATCGACCTTCATCGATCCCATTCAATCGCGAATATCCGGCACGGCAAATGCCCATCTTGCAGAAGCGGCTCATCGAATCTTTGGCGGCGTGGGCTTGCCTTACAGCACTTCCACCCCCGCGCTGGCGAAGATGATGCAGCAGAAGCCCATCCCTTTGGAAGCCGGGCAGGATCGGATGAGCAATATGGAAGGGGACATTTTCATGAGCGTACTCATGCCGGGCTTCTACGCGAGTGTGTTGAGTGTGCTTGTCGAGACGAGGAAGCGTCTGGGAACTGCATGGGCGGAAGACTTGGTGCGAAAGGCGGAGAAAGGAGAGTTGAGGATCTTGGACGCGGGAGGGGGCGGTGCAGGCGTACTCGCTGTGAGGGAACTGCTGAAGGCGGAGTGGGAGAGAATGCACGAGCTCTCCGCCAACGGAGAAGCGCGAACAGCAGTTGCAAATCCAGATGGGAAGATTGGAGGAGCTGGTCTTACTCCGCCTATGGGCCACGCCACAGTGTTGACTGGCTCGGATGCACTGAGACACCGAGCGAGTGCGCTGTTGGAGAACACCATCTTTGTTCCACGTTTGCCTGACTATCTCCACACCGAACAGGCGGGCAAGAAAGGGAAATTCGATCTCGTCATTGCGCCACACACCCTCTGGGGACTACGAGAAGACCACCTCCGCAAATCACGCATCCTGAATCTCTGGAATCTGCTTTCAAGCGAAGGCGGCGTCCTCCTGCTTTTAGAAAAAGGCATCGCCCGCGGATTCGAAATCGTCGCCGCCGCACGAGAAACTCTCCTAGACACCCGCTTCGAATCCTCCACCCACCCCGCGCCATCAATGGACATTTTCGAATCCTACACCCTCCCGCCCGCCAAAGAAAAAGGCATGATCATCGCCCCCTGCACTAACCAGTCCGCCTGTCCAATGTACATCCCGCGAGGCACGATCAAAAGCCGCAGAGACATCTGCCACTTCTCCCAGCGCTACGTGCGTCCACCCTTCCTCCAGCGCATCCTCGGCGCGCGTGACAAGAACTTCGAAGACGTCAAGTTCAGCTACTTCTCCGCTATCCGCGGCCGCGACCTCCGCGACGCGGGAGCGAATGTGAACCAAGACGACGCAGCGACAGAGGAGGCGTTCAAAGGGTACGAGCACCACGATACCCCTCCCTCAACAGAGCAACACCACCTCTCCCTCTCCCTCCCCCGCGCCGTCCTCCCGCCCCTGAAACGCCGCGGCCACGTAATCCTCGACCTCTGCACCCCCGCCGCCACGCTGGAGCGCTGGACTGTACCGCGCAGCTTGAGCAGGCAGGCTTTCCGCGACGCGCGCAAGAGCTCTTGGGGCGATTTGTGGGCTTTGGGGGCGAAGACGCGTGTTCCTAGGGTTCCTAAGGTGAAGAAGAGGACGGGGGAGGCGGAGAGGGAGGCGAAACGCGAGGCAAAGAAGAAGGATAAGAAGAGGGGACGTGCGGTGGGGGTTGATGAGGGGTTTGTTGATGCGGATGAGTTTGGGCGGGTTGTTGTGAAGAAGAAGGGGGGAGGCCGGGAGAAGGCGTGAATGTGGCGAGGCTGGAGCCTTGCCTGGTCACCACTCAGTCACCTGACAGACATTCACGAAATATTCCACTCACGCTTGGACTTTCTAGATTGGCGAGCATTCACCCTCGCTTTAAAAAGGCGGCCGCGATCTCTTTCCTTCCTCTTTCTCTTCCACACTCCTGACCAAGCACTTTCACACCACCACACGTCGCAGCCATGTCGTGGTTCACTCGTCTCGTTCTCAAGTCGAACCAAGAACAGGAGCAACAAATCAAACCCACGCCTGAGTTCCCGGTCAAGGAGCTGAGGGCAACCATCCAGCGCTTCATTGATGGAAACGGAAAGGAAGACGACCTGGATTACATCGTTGCGTGCCAAAAAGACGGCAGCCTCCAGGCACTGGTACGCTTCTTCCCCCTCTCTGCCACGCTTGTTCCTATTCGCGCGGCTGTAGAAGGACGTCCAGAATGCTAGCTAACGCCGTCTAGACCTGGGCTTGTTACATCGAGCTGCGCCCGAGCGAAGTCGAACAGATGCCCAACGTCATCGATCCGAACGAGAACATCGAGAAGCTCCGCGACGCGCTGTTCCCGCTGTGGATGCCGCCTTCCCAACTGAAATGGTGGCGCGAGTGCAAGGCGAAGGGAGGGGAGAATTCGCTATCGACTCACTTTCAGCAGCTGAAGAAGGAGGAATTGGAAAAGGTGCTGCAGGAGGCGGAGGAGCGGGCAAAGCAGTGGACAGAGGAGATGGAAGAGGAGACGGAGGAGGACGTTGCTGAGGATGTTCAGAAGGAAGGGGATGGCGAAGGCGGTGAAGGCGGCGAGAGCACGATCAATTGAGGATGAGGCAGATGTTGCTGGGCTGCAGATCGAGAAGCAGAGTGGAGGGTGAATTGGGGAGCAGCTCCACCGGGTTTTCGATCAAGTCAATAGCCTTGCTACAGTCTATAGTTTTCAATCTAGACTCAAAGTCACTCAAGCGAAGCCTGATTTTTCGTCCCATTCAATTGCTCACGGTCTTCCCTCTGTCAACCAAGGAACACTGTAGTTTGCCCCGATCAAAGCACGTGACAAGCAGTTCGCAAATCTGCCAAATGGCAGATCTTTTCGAAATCCTCTTGCCTACCTCGCCTTCGTCACGTGACCGGCATCGAGACCGAAATCTGCCAAGTGGGAGATCTTGTTGAATCGAGAGAATAATCTCCCAACTGGCAGTTCTATTCGAAACTCGCTTTGCCTGCCTTATGTAGAGGCCCGTGACCAGCTCCGTAGAATCTCCCTTTGGTATCTACTTCCGCTAGTTAGGGCGGTGCTGCTCAATCGGCGTTTCCTTCTGATTGAAGCAAGGGTAATGAGCATACAGGCAAGTTGAGAGTAAGGTGCGAAAGATGGCTAATCTATACAGAAGCCAAACTAGGGGATATATACACATCTATGCACATTCATCTGTACTGCATCCAGTCATTCATCGAAGTGATGGAGGCAGCTCCCCCGAAACGCCAGTCTATTTTCGCCACGCTTAATTGCTTGGATAAATCAAATCAAATCAAATCAAATCAAATCACTATTTTGAACCCACGCCACCAACAACCTTCGTTACAAGCGACGTGGCGGTGACTGTCACCGTATTGGTGACGGTTGAGGGGGGTGCAGTAATAGTCGATGCCGGCTGAGTTAGGGTGCTGACCACGGTGTTGGTCACAGTCGAGGCGACTTGCGAGAGCAACGATGTGGACGTCACAGTCGATGCAACTTGCGTGAGCGTAGACGTGGCCGTACTCGTCACGGTGCTGGCCACTTGCGTGAGCGTGGATGTCGCGGTCGAGGTCACGGTGCTGGCCAGTTGCGTGAGCGTGGATGTCGCGGTCGAGGTCACGGTGGAAGCGAGCTGCGTGAGAGTGCTCGTGGCGGTGTTGGTCACAGTGGAAGCGACTTGTGTGAGAGTGCTCGTGGCGGTGGACGTCACGGTCGATGCGAGCTGCGTGAGAGTGCTCGTGGCTGTACTTGTGACAGTGCTCGCGAGTTGCGTGACGGTGCTCGCGAGCTGCGTAGATGTCACGGTGCTGGC